>NW_028165530.1:0-11149 GCF_964263955.1 Coregonus lavaretus | reverse complement strand
CTTTCTCCTCTCTCTCTCTTCTACTTTCTCTTCTCTCTCTCTCTCTCTCCTCTCTCTCTCTCTCTCTCTCTCTCTCTCTCTCTCTCTCTCTCTCTCTCTCTCTCTCTCTCTTTATCTCTTCTCTCTCTCTCTCTCTCTCTCTCTCTCTCTCTCTCTCTCTCTCTCTCTCTCTCTCTCTCTCTCTCC
The DNA here is from genome assembly GCF_964263955.1 of Coregonus lavaretus. NCBI lineage: Eukaryota > Metazoa > Chordata > Actinopteri > Salmoniformes > Salmonidae > Coregonus > Coregonus lavaretus. Next base: position 10,963 of record NW_028165530.1, on the reverse strand, counting down.
TCTCTCTCTCTCTCTCTCTCTCTCTCTCTCTCTCTCTCTCTCTCTCTCTCTCTCTCTCTCTCTCTCTCTCTCTCTCTCTCTCTCTCTCTCTCTCTCTCTCTCTCTCTCTCTCTCTCTCTCTCTCTCTCTCCTCTCTCTCTCTCTCTCTCTCTCTTCTTCTCTCTCTCTCTTCTCTCTCTACTTTTCTCTCTCTCTCTCTCTCTCTCTCTCTCTCTCTCCTCTCTCTCTCTCTCTCTCTCTCTCTCTCTCTCTCTCTCTCTCTCTCTCTCTCTCTCTCTCTCTCTCTCTCTCTCTTCTCTCTCTCTCTCTCTCTCTCTCTCTCTCTCTCTACTTTATCTCTTCTCTTCTCTCTCTCTCTCTCTCTACTTTAAAAGTCCACTAACACTTCCTGCTACTGGGGTAGATGGTATCCAAGTCTTGTCATCCCAATCCCCACATCAATAGAGTTTGGAAATGACTTTCAAAAGAGGTATACTGTACTCAACAGTAGTCACATTGCCACAACAGTGACACTTCCATTAGACTATTAACATGGTAAATATTTTGCAATGCCTGTGAATGGTTAGGTTTAGAGCAGGGATGGGTAACTCCAGTTCTCGGGGGGCTATTTCCCCATCCCTAACAAACACAGCTGATTAAACTAATTGCATTCTAAACTGAATATCATGATTAGTTGAGTATTGGAGTCAGGTGTGTTAGCTGGGGCTGGGGCAAAAGCGTGACACCATTAAGGCCCTTGAGGACTGGAGTTGCCCATTCCTGATTTAGAGGGATTTTATTTATTGTTTTGCGGGTTCAAATTGAGTTTGATTCACTTCCTCTGTTAATTGAGTTTTGAAGTGACAATGCATCTCTTTGAATTTTTAAACCTTGGTAAGAGGTCAGTATGTGCCCTTCTTTCAGCAATGGTTTGCAGCTTTATGATCGGAAATGCTGTAGTGTCTGGTGCAGGGCTACCCGACCCTCTTCCTAGAGATCTACCGTCCTGTGGGTTTTCAGTCCAACCCTCTTCCTGGAGATCTACCGTCCTGTGGGTTTTCAGTCCAACCCTCTTCCTAGAGATCTACCGTCCTGTGGGTTTTCAGTCCAACCCTCTTCCTAGAGATCTACCGTCCTGTGGGTTTCAGCCCAACCCTAATTCTACCTATTAGCTGCTCAACAAGACCTTAACTAGCTGAATCAGATACGCTAAATTAGGGTTGGACTGAAACCTACAGGACAGTAGATCTCCAGGAAGAGGGTTGGGCTAGTGATTGCTCTCCAAACTGAACTCTTTAGTCAGTAAACACTGTCCCTGGTTGGGCCTCAGCGCCAACACACATGTTGAGCGCTGTATAAAGACTGTTGATAATGGATCGTTTTTGTGAATGAAGAAGAAGAAAACTTAGAAAAACACTGGTCATATGAACAAACCCTCTTTATGAATTCTGAGTGTAGGAAATACTATGAACTACCATAGTGATGTGGACAGTGGCTGGGAGAACTGTAACCGTAGTGATATGGACAGGGGAGAACTGTAACCGTAGTGATATGGACGGGGAGAACTGTAACTGTAGTGAAATGGACAGGGGAGAACTGTAACCGTAGTGATATGGACAGGGGAGAACTGTAACCGTAGTGATATGGACAGGGGGAGAACTGTAACCGTAGTGATATGGACAGGGGAGAACTGTAACCGTAGTGATATGGACAGGGGAGAACTGTAACTGTAGAGATATGGACAGGGGAGAACTGTAACCGTAGTGATATGGACAGGGGAGAACTGTAACCATAGTGATATGGACAGGGGAGAACTGTAACCGTAGTGATATGGACAGGGGAGAACTGTAACCGTAGTGATATGGACAGGGGAGAACTGTAACCGTAGTGATATGGACAGGGGAGAACTGTAACTGTAGTGATATGGACAGGGGAGAACTGTAACTGTAGTGAAATGGACAGGGGAGAACTGTAACCGTAGTGATATGGACAGGGGAGAACTGTAACCGTAGTGATATGGACAGGGGATAACTGTAACCATAGTGATATAGACAGGGGAGAACTGTAACCATAGTGATATGGACAGGGGAGAACTGTAACCGTAGTGATATGGACAGGGGAGAACTGTAACCGTAGTGATATGGACAGGGGAGAACTATAACCGTAGTGATATGGAAAGGGGAGAACTGTAACTGTAGTGATATGGACAGGGGAGAACTGTAACCATAGTGATATGGACAGGGGAGAACTGTAACCGTAGTGATATGGACAGGGGAGAACTGTAACCGTAGTGATATGGACAGGGGATTGGAGAACTGTATGTTCCATCTCTATACACACCATGGTGCCGAAGGGGATGGCTACCATTTTACGGGCTCCTAACCAATTATGCTATTCTGTGCGTTTTTTTCCGCATTGTTTGTAACTTTTTATCCTACCAATGGGACATTACAAACTGTACTATCTTATGTTTCACTGAGTCGTGGCCGAAAAAGGACATGGATAATATACAGTTGACTGGGTTTTCCGTGCATCGGCAAGACAGAACAGCAACTACCGGTAAGACGAGGGGGTGGCGGTCTGTGTCTATTTGTCAATAACAGCTGGTGACGATCTCTAATACTAAGGAAGTTTAGAGGATTTCCTCGCCTGAGGTACAGGACCTCACGATAAGCTGTGGACCACACTATTTACCAAGAGCGTTTTCATCAATATGTTTTCTATTTACCACCACAAACCGATGCAGGCATTGAGACCACACTCAACGTGCTGTATAAGGCCATGTGCAAACAAGAGTGCTCACCCATAAGCAGCTCTCCTAGTGGCCGGGGACTTTATTGCAAGGAAACTTAAAACAAACAATCTAAACCACCTTTACTCCACACACAGAGATGCGTACAAAGCTGTCCCTAGCCCTCCATTTGGCAAATCTGACCATAATTATATCCTCCTGATTCTTGCTTACAAGCAAAAACTCAAGCAGGAAGTACCAGTGACTTGCTCAATACGGACGTGGTCAGATGACATGGATGCTAAGCTAGAGGACTGTTTTGCTTGCACAGACTGGAATATGTTCCGGGATTCATCCGATGGCATTGAGGAGTACACCACATCAGTCACCGGCTTCATCAATAAGTGCATTTATGACGTCGTCCCCACAGTGACCATACGTACATATCCCAACCAGAAGCCATGGATTACAAGCAAAATCAACTCTGAGCTTAAGCTGCCACTTTCAAGGAGCAGGACACTAATCCAGAGGCTTATATAAAACCCACAAAGCCCTCAGACAAACAATCAAACAGGCAATGTGTCAATACAGGACTAAGATTGAATCCTACTACACTGGCTCTGATGCTTTTCGGATGTGGCAGGTCTTGCAAACTATTACGGATTACAAAGGGAAACCCAGCCGTGAGCTGCCCAGTGACGCGAGCCTACCAGATGAGCTAAATGCCTTCTATGCTCGCTTCGAGGTAAGCAACACTGAACCATGCATGAGAGCACCAGCTGTTCCGGACAACTGTGTGATCACGCTCTCCGTAGCCGATGTGAGTAAGACATTTAAACAGGTAAATATTCACATGCTTTGAAAGGCTGGTCATGACTCACATCAACACCATCATCCCAGAAACCCTAGACCCACTACAATTTGCATACCGCCCCAAAAGATCCACAGATAATGCAATCTCTATTGTACTCCACACTGCCCTTTCCCACCTGGACAAGAGGAACACCTATCTGAGAATGCTGTTCGATGACTACAGCTCTGCGATCAACACCATCGTGCCCTCAAAGCTCATCACTAAGCTAAAGACCCTGGGACTAAACACCTCCCTCTGCAACTGGATCCTGGACTTCCTGACGGGCTGTCCCCAGCTGGTAGGGGTAGGCAACAACACATCTGCCACACTGATCCTCAACCTTGGGGCCCATCAGGGGAGCTTTCTTAATCCCCTCCTTTACTCCTTGTTCACCCACGACTGCATGGCCTGGCACGACTCCAACACCATCATTAAGTTTGCTGATGACACAGCAGTGGTAGGCCTGATCACCGACAACGATGACACAGTCTATAGGGAGGAGGTCAGAGACCTGGCAGTGTGGTGCCAGGACAACAACCTCTCCCTCAACGTGAGCAAGACAAAGGAGCTGATCGTGGACTACAGGAAAGGAGGGCCGAGTACGCCCCCCTTCACATCGATGGGGCTGTAGTGGAACAGGTTGAGAGCTTCAAGTTCCTTGGTGTCCACATAACTAACAAACTATCATGTTCCAAACACACCAAGACAGTCGTGAAGAGAGCACGACAATGCCTACTCCCCCTCAGGAGACATAGGTCCTCAGATCCTCAAAACTTTCTACAGCTGCACCATCGAGAGCATCCTGACTGGTTGTGTCACCGCTTGGTATGGCAACTGCTCAGCATCCGACTGCAAAGGCGCTACAGAGGGTAGTGCGTACAGCCCAGTACATCCCTTGGGCCAAGCTTACTGCCATCCAGGACCTCTATACCAGGCAGAGTCAGAGGAAGGCCCTCAAAATTGTGAAAGACTACAGCCACCCAAGTCATAAACTGTTTTCTCTTCTGCCGCACTGCAAGTGGTACCGGAGCACCAAGTCTAGGTCGCTGTTTATTATCTATGTATAGTCACTTTACCCTTACCTACATGTAGATATTACCTCAATTACCTCCAATAACTTGTATCCCTGCACATTGACTTGGTATTGGCACCACCTGTATATTTCCTCATTTATATTTTCTTACTTACTTAATAAACCCCCCAAAAAAACTTGATGTGATTTGATCCATTCCTATAATTATTTTCCCTTTGATCTGAACTCCATTTCCCTCTGTATCCCATAGAGGGACCTCAAAGTACTGCTGTTTAGTTCAAAGTATCTGCCTTGTGTCATCACTCCTGGTTCTCTGTAAGAGAGAGGAAAGAGAAAAAAATAACAGCATTTCCAAACATGTAAGAACACAGCGAAAACTGATCTGAGCAGAGATTTGCTCCTGTCAATACTTTTCAAACAGGCTATTAGTGTTGCATTCCCTCAGTAGCTGCTAACTACTAGCATGGTGGTCTACTGCAATACGTTGGCACCAAAGTGGTAGGTAAAGGGGAAATCAATGAGAGCCAAGTGCATATAAACAGGATATTAGTTCTGAGGAGTTACCAGCGAGAGCCCAGAAGGTAATACGGTTAAGCACCACGCACTGATCGATTCCTAATCAGGTGGAGATGCACTTCGTGTGTTTGCATTTGTGTGTGTGTGTGTCTCTGAGTGTCTCTCTTTCTCTCTCTCTTTCTGTCTCTCTCTCTCTCTCTCTCTCTCTCTCTCTCTCTCTCTCTCTCTCTCTCTCTTTCTGTCTCTTTCTCTCTCTCGCTCTCGCTCTCTCTCGCTCTCGCTCTCTCTCTCTCTCTCTCTCTCTCTCTCTCTCTCTCTCTCTCTCTCTCTCTCTCTCTCTCTCTCTCTCTCTCTCTCTCTCCCTCTGCTCTGCCGACAGAAGGGGTCTATATTAGACTCTCTCTGATGTCGGCCCTTAGTTCCATTAGGAGAAGGTGTCCTAGATGCCTGTAGGAACCCACCGTTCCCTCTAGTCTGTGGTGAGCTTGTCTCAATGTTCCGTCAGAGCCTGGCTAGTTTCTACTGATACCCAGACGGTGCTTGGTTGTTCTAAAAATACCAGTGTATCTCAGCAGAATGGTCATCCAGACATTATATTTGAACACATTGTGTGGTGCTTGTCATCTGTGACCGCAACCAACCAACAAAGCCATAAGTGATGCATGCTAACTGTTACCATGTGAGTGATTGGTAAAGTGCTAGCATGCTAAAGCAATGCTACTGTTTACCTGCATGAAGTTTGTTGGGTCTCAGCTCTCGACAGTGGCTGCTACCAGGTGTTTGTAAATACGTCTGTGTTTTACGACTAAGTCGCCTCCACAGGGTCAAAGGTCATCATCTTCAGGGTCCAGATCTTCAGGGTCCAGATCCTCAGGGTCCAGATATTCAGGGTCCAGATCTTCAGGGTCCAGATCTTCAGGGTCCAGATCCTCAGGGTCCAGATCTTCAGGGTCCAGATCTTCAGGGTCCAAATCTTCAGGGTCCAGATCCTCAGGGTCCAGATCTTCAGGGTCCAGATCTTCTGGTTCCAGATCCTCAGGGTCCAGATCTTCAGGGTCCAGATCTTCTGGGTCCAGATCTTCAGAGTCCAGATCTTCAGGGTCCAGATCTAGGGTCCAGATCCTCAGGGTCCAGATCCTCAGGGTCCAGATCTTCAGGGTCCAGATCTTCTGGGTCCAGATCTTCAGGGTCCAGATCTTCAGAATCCAGATCTTCAGGGTCCAGATCCTTAGGGTCCAGATCCTCAGGGTCCAGATCGTCAGGGTCCAGATCTTCAGGGCCAAGATCCTCAGGGTCCAGATCTTCGGGGTCCAGATCTTCAGGGTCCAGATCCTCAGGGTCCAGATCTTCAGGGTCCAGATCTTCAGGATCCAGATCCTCAGGGTCCAGATATTCAGGTCCATATCTTCAGGGTCCAGATCTTCAGGGTCCAGACCCTCAGGGTCCAGATCTTCAGGGTCCAGATCTTCAGGGTCCAGATCTTCAGGGTCCAGATCTTCAGGAACCAGATCCTCAGGGTCCAGATCTTCAGGGTCCAGATCTTCAGGGTCCAGATCTTCTGGGTCCAGATTTTCAGGGTCCAGATCTTCAGGGTCCAGATCTTCAGGGTCCAGATCCTCAGGGTCCAGATCTTCAGGGTCCAGATCTTCTGGGTCCAGATCTTCAGGGTCCAGATCTTCAGGGTCCAGATCCTCAGGGTCCAGATCTTCAGGGTCCAGATCTTCTGGTTCCAGATCCTCAGGGTCCAGATCTTCAGGGTCCAGATCTTCTGGGTCCAGATCTTCAGAGTCCAGATCTTCAGGGTCCAGATCTAGGGTCCAGATCCTCAGGGTCCAGATCCTCAGGGTCCAGATCTTCAGGGTCCAGATCTTCTGGGTCCAGATCTTCAGGGTCCAGATCTTCAGAATCCAGATCTTCAGGGTCCAGATCCTCAGGGTCCAGATCCTCAGGGTCCAGATCGTCAGGGTCCAGATCTTCAGGGCCAAGATCCTCAGGGTCCAGATCTTCGGGGTCCAGATCTTCAGGGTCCAGATCCTCAGGGTCCAGATCTTCAGGGTCCAGATCTTCAGGATCCAGATCCTCAGGGTCCAGATATTCAGGGTCCATATCTTCAGGGTCCAGATCTTCAGGGTCCAGACCCTCAGGGTCCAGATCTTCAGGGTCCAGATCTTCAGGGTCCAGATCTTCAGGGTCCAGATCTTCAGGAACCAGATCCTCAGGGTCCAGATCTTCAGGGTCCAGATCTTCAGGGTCCAGATCTTCTGGGTCCAGATTTTCAGGGTCCAGATCTTCAGGGTCCAGATCTTCAGGGTCCAGATCCTCAGGGTCCAGATCTTCAGGGTCCAGATCTTCTGGGTCCAGCCCCCACCCCCCACCCCCACCACTAACCCCCCATACCCCCACCCCCCACCACTAACCCTAATAGTGCATTATCAAATCCCAGAGGACCTCAGAGATGGAATTAGCCTTGTGTTACATCTAATTGCTCAGCGCTAGCAAATTATTAACTAGCCCTTATTCCTTGTATTTGTGAAACGTATTCATGCTGTTTACATTTACATGTACGTTTTAGTCATTTAGCAGACGCTCTTATACAGAGCGACTTACAGTTAGTGAGTGCATACATTTTCATACTGGCCCCCCCGTGGGCCCCCGTGGCCCCCCGTGTTTGTTTCATGTTTAAATCAGCTGTTATTTAAACATGAAAAGATGAAGCATCTGCGTTAATAACATTGCGTTGGAGATACAGTATAACAGAGAGACAGAGCTGACTTCACTGCCACTGATTAGCAGTTGTAAATTACTAGAACACAGTTTGTTGCCTTTACAACTTGAAACAGAATATTGAAATATACAGAAAGAAATGCAAGCAGTGCAAATACCTTTGTTTTGGTAAAGCTGTGTTGATCTACGCTAGCATAATGCTTTATTAGCAAAGATATATATATATATATATATATATATATATATACATATATACAGTGGGGAAAAAAAGTATTTAGTCAGCCACCAATTGTGCAAGTTCTCCCACATAAAAAGATGAGAGAGGCCTGTAATTTTCATAATAGGTACACGTCAACTATGACAGACAAATTGAGAAAAAAAAATCCAGAAAATCACATTGTAGGATTTTTAATGAATTTATTTGCAAATTATGGTGGAAAATAAGTATTTGGTCACCTACAAACAAGCAAGATTTCTGGCTCTCACAGACCTGTAACTTCTTCTTTAAGAGGCTCCTCTGTCCTCCACTCGTTACCTGTATTAATGGCACCTGTTTGAACTTGTTATCAGTATAAAAGACACCTGTCCACAACCTCAAACAGTCACACTCCAAACTCCACTATGGCCAAGACCAAAGAGCTGTCAAAGGACACCAGAAACAAAATTGTAGACCTGCACCAGGCCGGGAAGACTGAATCTGCAATAGGTAAGCAGCTTAGTTTGAAGAAATCAACTGTGGGAGCAATTATTAGGAAATGGAATACATACAAGACCACTGATAATCTCCCTCGATCTGGGGCTCCACGCAAGATCTCACCCCGTGGGGTCAAAATGATCACAAGAACGGTGAGCTAAAATCCCAGAACCACACGGGGGGACCTAGTGAATGACCTGCAGAGAGCTGGGACCAAAGTAACAAAGCCTACCATCAGTAACACACTACGCCGCCAGGGACTCAAATCCTGAGTGTCCCCCTACTTAAGCCAGTACATGTCCAGGCCCGTCTGAAGTTTGCTAGAGTGCATTTGGATGATCCAGAAGAGGATTGGGAGAATGTCATATGGTCAGATGAAACCAAAATAGAACTTTTTGGTAAAAACTCAACTTGTCGTGTTTGGAGGACAAAGAATGCTGAGTTGCATCCAAAGAACACCATACCTACTGTGAAGCATGGGGGTGGAAACATCATGCTTTGGGGCTGTTTTTCTGCAAAGGGACCAAGACGACTGATCTGTGTAAAGGAAAGAATGAATGGGGCCATGTATCGTGAGATTTTGAGTGAAAACCTCCTTCCATCAGCAAGGGCATTGAAGATGAAACGTGGCTGGGTCTTTCAGCATGACAATGATCCCAAACACACCGCCCGGGCAACGAAGGAGTGGCTTCGTAAGAAGCATTTCAAGGTGCTGGAGTGGCCTAGCCAGTCTCCAGATCTCAACCCCATAGAAAATCTTTGGATGTAGTTGAAAGTCTGTGTTGCCCAGCGACAGCCCCAAAACATCACTGCTCTAGAGGAAATCTGCATGGAGGAATGGGCCAAAATACCAGCAACAGTGTGTGAAAACCTTGTGAAGACTTACAGAAAACGTTTGACCTGTGTCATTGCCAACAAAGGGTATATAACAAAGTATTGAGAAACTTTTGTTATTGACCAAATACTTATTTTCCACCATAATTTGCAAATAAATTCATAAAAAATCCTACAATGTGATTTTCTGGATTTTTTTTCCTCATTTTGTCTGTCATAGTTGACGTGTACCTATGATGAAAATTACAGGCCTCTCTCATCTTTTTAAGTGGGAGAACTTGCACAATTGGTGGCTGACTAAATACTTTTTTTCCCCACTGTATATAGTACGCTGCATACCAGAGGTGGTGAGATGTAGATTGTGTTAATTACAAACACCCTTCTCCTACTTCCTTGCATAGCGATGGTGCATTACTAAACAGGTGCGTCATGCACCCCAAACATCTGAGGGGGTGCAAGTATGTGAATATGACTGGGGGGTGGGCTGGAGGGGGTTAAGGCCCTACGTCCGTAAATTTGAGAATTTAGCTAGCTACTCTAGGTATATAGTTATGAGGTTGGGAGATTTGGAACCCATCTGGGCTAGCTAAAGACAACTTATTGAAATTGCTAGGTGGCTAGAATTATTACAGAGAAACAAAACATTTATTTAATGTATTAAGTTGTATACAGTATATACTCTGAGTATACCAAACATTAAGAACACCTTCCAAATATTGAGTTGCACCCCCCCTCCCCAACCACTAACCCCCTACCCCCAGTTGGAAATGGTTACTTGAAAGTGTAAAGTGTGTAGCCTACCAGTGTAGCCTGCCTGTGTAGCCTGCCTGTGTAGCCTGCCTGTGTAGCCTACCTGTGTAGCCTGCCTGTGTAGCCTGCCTGTGTAGCCTGCCTGTGTAGCCTGCCTGTGTAGCCTACATGTGTAGCCTGCCTGTGTAGCCTACCTGTGTAGCCTGCCTGTGTAGCCTGCCTGTGTAGCCTGCCTGTGTAGCCTGCCTGTGTAGCCTACATGTGTAGCCTGCCTGTGTAGCCTACCTGTGTAGCCTGCCTGTGTAGCCTGCCTGTGTAGCCTGCCTGTGTAGCCTACCTGTGTAGCCTGCCTGTGTAACCTACCTGTGTAGCCTGCCTGTGTAGCCTGCCTGTGTAGCCTACATGTGTAGCCTGCCTGTGTAGCCTACCTGTGTAGCCTGCCTGTGTAGCCTGCCTGTGTAGCCTACCTGTGTAGCCTGCCGGTATAGCCTAGCTCTGTAACCTAGCTGTGTAACCTAGCTTTGTGGTGCCGTTACACATAGCATAGCCCACTATGACTAGGGGCATCAGTGGACCAGTGTACTGGCTCAGAGAGGCCGACACCAGCAGCTATCCAGTCTCTGAGTAAAGGAAAGGCTGGACACAGTGGCTACTGCTAGCACACAACCCTATCTCAAACAGTTTCCTTAGTCCTTGGTTTGAAGGTAAGGATTATTACACCACTCAATCTCCCTTTCAACTGTCTGTGGCTGGCATCTACTACATGTGTAACAGCTGATTCCAAACAGAAAGGTGGATTTAGACTAGGGCCATCAGGAGAAGATAAGATGGAAGTGATTATGTGAGAGA
>NW_028165531.1:37500-42993 GCF_964263955.1 Coregonus lavaretus | reverse complement strand
CACATCTATATAACACACACGTCTATATAACACACACATCTATATAACACACACACGTCTATATAACACACACGTCTATATAACACACACGTCTATATAACACACACGTCTATATAACACACACATCTATATAACACACACACATCTATATAACACACACGTCTATATAACACACACACGTCTATATAACACACACCTATATAACACACACATCTATATAACACACACATCTATATATACACACGTCTATATAACACACACCTATATAACACACACGTCTATATAACACACACATCTATATAACACACACACACCTATATAACACACACATCTATATAACACACACACGTCTATATAACACACACGTCTATATAACACACACGTCTATATAACACACACGTCTATATAACACACACATCTATATAACACACACACATCTATATAACACACACGTCTATATAACACACACACGTCTATATAACACACACACGTCTATATAACACACGTCTATATAACACACACATCTATATATACACACATCTATATAACACACACGTCTATATACCACACACACATCTATATACACACACAATCTATATAACACACACGTCTATATAACACACACATCTATATAACACACACATCTATATAACACACACGTCTATATAACACACACATCTATATAACACACACGTCTATATAACACACACATCTATATAACACACACATCTATATAACACACACGTCTATATAACACACACACGTCTATATAACACACGTCTATATAACAACACATCTATATAACACACACGTCTATATAACACACCACGTCTATATAACACACACACGTCTATATAACACACACACGTCTATATAACACACGTCTATATAACACACACATCTATATAACACACATCTATATAACACACACACGTCTATATAACACACACACGTCTATATAACACACGTCTATATAACACACACATCTATATATACACACACGTCTATATAACACACACGTCTATATAACACACACGTCTATATAACACACACGTCTATATAACACACACGTCTATATAACACACACATCTATATAACACACACGTCTATATAACACACACGTCTATATAACACACACGTCTATATAACACACACGTCTATATAACACACACATCTATATAACACACACATCTATATAACACACACGTCTATATAACACACACATCTATATAACACACACGTCTATATAACACACACGTCTATATAACACACACATCTATATAACACACACATCTATATAACACACACACGTCTATATAACACACACATCTATATAACACACACACGTCTATATAACACACACATCTATATAACACACACGTCTATATAACACACACGTCTATATAACACACACATCTATATAACACACACATCTATATAACACACACGTCTATATAACACACACATCTATATAACACACACATCTATATAACACACACGTCTATATAACACACACACGTCTATATAACACACGTCTATATAACACACACATCTATATAACACACACATCTATATAACACACACGTCTATATAACACACACATCTATATACACACACACATCTATATAACACACACGTCTATATAACACACACACGTCTATATAACACACACACGTCTATATAACACACGTCTATATAACACACACATCTATATAACACACACGTCTATATAACACACACGTCTATATAACACACACGTCTATATAACACACACGTCTATATAACACACACGTCTATATAACACACACATCTATATAACACACACGTCTATATAACACACACGTCTATATAACACACACGTCTATATAACACACACGTCTATATAACACACACACGTCTATATAACACACACACGTCTATATAACACACACACGTCTATATAACACACGTCTATATAACACACACATCTATATAACACACACGTCTATATAACACACACGTCTATATAACACACACGTCTATATAACACACACGTCTATATAACACACACGTCTATATAACACACACGTCTATATAACACACACACGTCTATATAACACACACGTCTATATAACACACACGTCTATATAACACACACGTCTATATAACACACACGTCTATATAACACACACATCTATATAACACACACGTCTATATAACACACACATCTATATAACACACACATCTATATAACACACACGTCTATATAACACACACACGTCTATATAACACACGTCTATATAACACACACATCTATATAACACACACACATCTATATAACACACACGTCTATATAACACACACATCTATATAACACACACGTCTATATAACACACACGTCTATATAACACACATGTCTATATAACACACACGTCTATAACACACACACGTCTATATAACACACGTCTATATAACACACACACACGTCTATATAACACACACCTATATAACACACACATCTATATAACACACACATCTATATATACACACGTCTATATAACACACACGTCTATATAACACACACGTCTATATAACACACACCTATATAACACACACGTCTATATAACACACACATCTATATAACACACACATCTATATATACACACGTCTATATAACACACACGTCTATATAACACACACGTCTATATAACACACACGTCTATATAACACACACGTCTATATAACACACACGTCTATATAACACACACGTCTATATAACACACACGTCTATATAACACACACGTCTATATAACACACACATCTATATAACACACACACACGTCTATATAACACACACCTATATAACACACACACACGTCTATATAACACACACATCTATATAACACACACACACGTCTATATAACACACGTCTATATAACACACACATCTATATAACACACACGTCTATATAACACACACGTCTATATAACACACACGTCTATATAACACACACACGTCTATATAACACACACGTCTATATAACACACACCTATATAACACACACATCTATATAACACACACACCTATATAACACACACGTCTATATAACACACACGTCTATATAACACACACACGTCTATATAACACACACGTCTATATAACACACACACACGTCTATATAACACACACGTCTATATAACACACACGTCTATATAACACACACGTCTATATAACACACACACGTCTATATAACACACACACGTCTATATAACACACACGTCTATATAACACACACGTCTATATAACACACACATCTATATACACACACACACGTCTATATAACACACACCTATATAACACACACATCTATATAACACACACATCTATATATACACACGTCTATATAACACACACGTCTATATAACACACACCTATATAACACACACGTCTATATAACACACACATCTATATAACACACACATCTATATATACACACGTCTATATAACACACACGTCTATATAACACACACGTCTATATAACACACACGTCTATATAACACACACGTCTATATAACACACACGTCTATATAACACACACGTCTATATAACACACACGTCTATATAACACACACGTCTATATAACACACACATCTATATAACACACACACACGTCTATATAACACACACCTATATAACACACACACACGTCTATATAACACACACATCTATATAACACACACACACGTCTATATAACACACGTCTATATAACACACACATCTATATAACACACACGTCTATATAACACACACGTCTATATAACACACACGTCTATATAACACACACACGTCTATATAACACACACGTCTATATAACACACACCTATATAACACACACATCTATATAACACACACACCTATATAACACACACGTCTATATAACACACACGTCTATATAACACACACACGTCTATATAACACACACGTCTATATAACACACACACACGTCTATATAACACACACCTATATAACACACACATCTATATAACACACACACCTATATAACACACACGTCTATATAACACACACGTCTATATAACACACACGTCTATATAACACACACACGTCTATATAACACACACACGTCTATATAACACACACGTCTATATAACACACACGTCTATATAACACACACATCTATATAACACACACACACGTCTATATAACACACACCTATATAACACACACATCTATATAACACACACATCTATATATACACACGTCTATATAACACACACGTCTATATAACACACACGTCTATATAACACACACGTCTATATAACACACACATCTATATAACACACACGTCTATATAACACACACACGTCTATATAACACACACATCTATATAACACACACACACGTCTATATAACACACACATCTATATAACACACACATCTATATATACACACGTCTATATAACACACACCTATATAACACACACGTCTATATAACACACACATCTATATAACACACACACGTCTATATAACACACACGTCTATATAACACACACGTCTATATAACACACACGTCTATATAACACACACATCTATATAACACACACACGTCTATATAACACACACGTCAATATAACACACACGTCTATATAACACACACATCTATATAACACACACATCTATATAACACACACATCTATATAACACACACGTCTATATAACACACACGTCTATATAACACACACACGTCTATGTAACACACACGTCTATATAACACACACACATCTATATAACACACACGTCTATATAACACACACGTCTATATAACACACACACGTCTATATAACACACACATCTATATAACACACACACACCTATATAACACACACGTCTATATAACACACACGTCTTTATAACACACACACGTCTATATAACACACACGTCTATATAACACACACGTCTATATAACACACACGTCTATATAACACACATGTCTATATAACACACACGTCTATATAACACACACGTCTATATAACACACACATCTATATAACACACACACGTCTATATAACACACACACGTCTATATAACACACGTCTATATAACACACACATCTATATAACACACACATCTATATATACACACGTCTATATAACACACACGTCTATATAACACACACGTCTATATAACACACACATCTATATAACACACACACATCTATATAACACACACCTATATAACACACACGTCTATATAACACACATCTATATAACACACACGTCTATATAACACACACGTCTATATAACACACACGTCTATATAACACACACGTCTATATAACACACACATCTATATAACACACACATCTATATAACACACACACATCTATATAACACACACGTCTATATAACACACACGTCTATATAACACACACGTCTATATAACACACACACGTCTATATAACACACACGTCTATATAACACACACATCTATAT
>NW_028165531.1:12500-35000 GCF_964263955.1 Coregonus lavaretus | reverse complement strand
TGGAGTGAAATGTGCTTTTGTAAGCCCAGTCATTGCGCAACAAATAACAATTCTAAATGCAATCTCGTGTTAAAAACAGTTTTGATGGCCACGATTAAAAATAACGACTTTTTATTTCTCAATCTCAAGTCGTAATTAAAACGCGCCTCCCATTCGCCATTCGAGTGCATAGGCGTTAGTCAACGCTAGGCAGGCTATCAGCGTCACCCACCACTTGGATAGTCAACACTAGGCAGGCTATCAGCGTCACCCACCACTTGGAGTGCATAGGCGTTAGTCAACGCTAGGCAGGCTATCAGCGTCACCCACCACTTGGAGTGCATAGGCGTTAGTCAACACTAGGCAGGCTATCAGCGTCACCCACCACTTGGAGTGCATAGGCGTTAGTCAACGCTAGGCAGGCTATCAGCGTCACCCACCACTTGGAGTGCATAGGCGTTAGTCAACACTAGGCAGGCTATCAGCGTCACCCACCACTTGGAGTGCATAGGCGTTAGTCAACACTAGGCAGGCTATCAGCGTCACCCACCACTTGGCAGTAGAATTGTTTGAAACCTGTTTTACTTTACTTGCTTCAAAGTAGCCTTGACTAAATGAATCCATAGAAACGTTTATAAAGACTTCCTCATGCCATTAACCAGCATTTCTCTCCTGTTCTATTGGTTTTCACATCAACTTTCTTTCGTTGCCCAGAAGTCCAAGGCACCATCCTAGTCATATTAGCAACCCATCCTAGTTGCTATTAGATTCCCCCTAATTCTAAATTTCTAACTGAGATTTTAATCTCTGTCACATATGGAACTTATGGGATCAGGTGCGCTGTTTAGAACTGTGTTTTCTCGCGATTTGCATTTTGTAAAAGTTAGAAAATGACGTTTTTATTAACTGCTTCGTTACAGGAGTTGCATGTTCAATAATAGGCTATAGCCTTTTGACTGTAAAACTATAGGCTTGCTATTGTTGCGTGTTTCCATTAATGAAAAATGTCCGTTCCTTGTATGCATGCATAGTCTTTTCTGTTGGTCATGTCATTTTACTGTTTGGAAAAATGTTTACCGTTTGTTGACCAGTTAAAGAGTTAGTCGGCAGCTAAATTGACCGAAATGTGCATCCCTAGCGCACACACACACACACACACACACACACACACACACACCCACCCGTAGTAACACACTGTCTCAGTATGTAAATAATGGCTTAAACATAGCTAGGAAACATACTGACCAATGTGATGCACACATATAAACACATTGTTAAATCATCAACATATAATTCCACACATAATAACACAACAATGTAAACATGTTGTTGTTGTCCAGACGCGTCACGGGCGCTGCCTGAGTTCCCAGGGTTGGATCTGCAGGACGGACCTCTTCCAGACGGGATCATTCCAGAACACATCACAGCCTTCCAACAGCTCTACAGGGAACACTGTGAGGTATACATTCTACTACGCACTGCTGGCTTATGTCAGTCTTATGTCAGTCTTATGAAGTGTTGTGTATATTATGCAGGGCTATGTCTGTCTTGATTGAGCTAATGTTAATGATGATGAGTTGAGAAGTTGAATCAGGTGTGTTAGTTCCAGGACCAGGATTGGGAAACACTGTGTTAGTCTATTGTAGTGTAATGAAAATGTAGTGTTTATGTCAGTCTAATGTAGTGTTTATGTCAGTCTAATGTAGTGCTATGTCAGTCTAATGTAGTGCTATGTCAGTCTAATGTAGTGTTATGTCAGTCTAATGTAGTGTTATGTCAGTCTAATGTAGTGTTATGTCAGTATAATGTAGTGTTATGTCAGTCTAATGTAGTGTTATGTCAGTCTAATGTAGTGTTATGTCTGTCTAATGTAGTGTTATGTCTGTCTAATGTAGTCTTATGTTAGTCTAATGTAGTGCTTTGTCTAATGTAGGTCTATGTCCAGTTATGTGGGTCAAATGTCATGTTATGTTAGTCTAATGTAGTGTTATGACTTTCTATCTTTCATGTCTGTTAAAGTACTATGTCAGTCTACAGGTGTGTTATGTCAGTCTAATGTAGTGTAATATCAGACAAATGTAGAGTTTTATCATTCTTACGTAGTGCTATGTCAGTCTCACGTAGTGCTATGTCAGTCTCACGTAGTGCTATGTCAGTCTCACGTAGTGCTATGTCAGTCTCACGTAGTGCTATGTCAGTCTCACGTAGTGCTATGTCATGTCTGTGCAGGCCATTCTCGATGTGATGGTGAACCTGCAGTTCACTCTGGTGGAGACACTGTGGAAAACCTTCTGGAGGTTCAGCGAGAGCATCGACGCAGACACACTCAGCGTGTGAGTGAAACACACACGCACACACATTCTACGTGTCACACATTACATTATAACACACGCAATCTAACAAATATTGTGTGTGTGTCTCCAGTCATGGTGAGTCAGAGGAGCGTCTACCTAAGTGGTACCTGGTGGTGCTGTGTAAGTACCAGCCTGTTCTTCACTGGACCAGAGACTGTGACAACACACTGTACCAGGCCCTGGTGGAGATCCTCATACCTGACGTACTACGACCCATCCCCAGTGAGTTATGACATAGGGCTACATAACATGACATTAGAGCTACATAACATGACATTAGGGCTACATAACATGACATTAGAGCTACATAACACGATATTAGAGCTACATAACATGACATTAGAGCTACATAACATGACATTAGAGCTACATAACACGACATTAGAGCTACATAACACGACATTAGAGCTACATAACACAACATTAGAGCTACATAACATGACATTAGAGCTACATAACATGACATTAGGGCTACATAACATGACATTAGAGCTACATAACACGACATTAGAGTTACATAACACGACATTAGAGCTACATAACATGACATTAGAGCTACTTAACATGACATTAGAGCTACATAACACGACATTAGAGCTACATAACACAACATTAGAGCTACATAACACGACATTAGAGCTACATAACACGACATTAGAGCTACATAACACGACATTAGAGCTACATAACACGACATTAGAGCTACATAACACGACATTAGAGCTACATAACATGACATTAGAGCTACATAACATGACATTAGAGCTACATAACACGACATTAGAGCTACATAACACGACATTAGAGCTACATAACACGACATTAGAGCTACATAACACGACATTAGAGCTACATAACACAACATTAGAGCTACATAACACGACATTAGAGCTACATAACACAACATTAGAGCTACATAACATGACATAGGGCTATCATAAGTTGAATGCACCAATTTGTAAGTCGCTCTGGATAAGAGCGTCTGCTAAATGATGTAAATGGACATAACACAACATAGGTCTACATAACATGACATTAGAGCTACATAAGACTAAATGACAGTACATACAGTAACTACACATGTAATATGTCTTTTAAAACATGACTACCTTATTTTTCTCTCTCTCTCTGTCAGGTGCCTTAACTCAAGCCATCCGTAACTTTGCCAAGAGTCTGGAGAGCTGGCTGACCAGCGCCATGATGAACATACCAGAGGAGATGGTCCGCATCAAGGTGTGATCTCGCACACACACACACACACACACACACACACAATACAAACACTCTTCCACAAAACGACATTTCCTCTCCCCCCTAACCTCCCCTTTTCTCCCCTCCTCTCCCGTCTCCCCCTCCCCCTCTCCTCTCCTCCAGGTGGTGTGTGCGGGGGCGTTTGCCCAGACGCTGCGGCGCTACACCAGTTTAAACCACCTGACCCAGGCAGCCAGGGCCGTCCTCCAGAACACAGCCCAGGTCAATCAGATGCTGAGTGACCTCAACAGGGTTGACTTCACCAACGTACAGGTACGTCTGTCTGGATACCTATTGATCACTCTGTCTTTCGCTCTGTCTCTCTCTCTCTCTCTCTGTGACCTCAACAGGGTGGAGTTCACCAAGCTACAGGCCTGTCTATCTGTTTCATTCTCTCTTGATCTATCTGAATACCTCTTTCTCTCTTCTCTCGCGCTCTCTCTCTCTCTCTACCTCCCTCTCTGTCTGCCTCTCTCTCTACCTCTCTCTCTACCTCTCTCTCTACCTCTCTCTCTACCTCTCTGTCTACCTCTCTGTCTCCCTCTCTCTGTCTCCCTCTCTGTCTACCTCCCTCTCTGTCTACCTCCCTCTCTGTCTACCTCCCTCTCTGTCTACCTCTCTCTGTCTCCCTCTCTCTGTCTCCCTCTCTGTCTACCTCCCTCTCTGTCTACATGTCTGTCAAGGCACAGATCTGTTCCTCTCTACCTTGCTCTCTCTCTCTCCAACCTATAAGTCTGAACCCCTCCCTCCCTCCCCTCTTCCTCCCTCCCTCCCCTCTTCCCCCCTCCCTCCCCTCTTCCCCCCTCTAGGAGCAGGCGTCGTGGGTGTGTCGTTGTGAGGATGGTGTGGTCCAGAGGTTGGAGCAGGACTTTAAGCAGACGTTACAACAACATAACTCTCTGGAGCAGTGGGCTGCCTGGTTGGACGGCGTGGTCTCCCAGGTCCTAAAGCCCTACCAACACAGCCCTGCAGCCTTCCCCAAGGCTGCCAAGCTCTTCCTGCTGCGATGGAGCTTCTACAGGTGAGAGAGAGAGAGGGAGGGAGGGGAGAGGTAGGGGAGAGAGGTGAGGGAGGGGAGACAGAGGGAGGGGAGAGAGGTAGGAGAGAGGGGAGAGAGAGAGGGAGGGGAGAGAGGTAGGAGAGAGGGGAGAGGGGAGAGGGGAGAGAGAGAGGGAGGGGAGACAGAGGGAGGGTAGAGAGGGGGAAAGGAGAGAGGGAGGGAGGGGAGACAGAGGGAGGGAGGGGGAGGGAGGGAGAGGAGAGGGGGAGAGAGAGGGAGGGAGGGGAGAGGAGAGAGGGAGGAGGGGAGAGGAGAGAGGGAGGAGGGGAGAGGAGAGGGGAAGAGAGGAGGGAGGGAGGGAGGGAGGGAGGGAGGGAGGGAGGGAGGGAGGGAGGGAGGGAGAGGAGAGGGGAGGGAGGAGAGGGGGAGAGAGAGGGGGAGAGGGGAGAGGAGAGGGGAAGAGAGGAGGGAGGGAGGGGGGAGGGAGGGGAGAGGAGAGGGGAGGGAGGGGAGAGGGGGAATATAAAAAGGAGATTTGAAGAAAGAGAAAGTGAAGCAAAAGTTAAGAGTTTAGAAGCTGTCAATAAATGAAACCAAATCTACATTTGGCTCTTTGATTAGAATGTATATTTCCCCCCTCTTCCTCTCCACTCTATCTCTCTGTCTCGCTCTACCCCCCCCAGTTCCATGGTGATCAGGGACTTGACTCTGCGTAGTGCTGCCAGCTTCGGCTCCTTCCACCTGATCAGACTGCTTTATGATGAGTACATGTACTACCTGATAGAACACAGAGTGGCCCAGGCTAAAGGAGAGACACCCATCGCTGTCATGGGAGAGGTACACACACACACACAGTTGCGAGCAAGCAAGCATGTACATGGACTCAAGGGCACATAAACACACATACTGACACACATGATACATTGCTTATTGTCTCTCTCTCTCTCTCTCAATTTCAATTCAATTCAATTTAAGGGCTTTATTGGCATGGGAAATGTGTGTTAACATTGCCAAAGCAAGTGAAGTAGATAGTAAACAAAAGTGAAATAAACAATAAATATGAATATCTCTCCCTCAGTTTGCCAGTGTGGGCAGGAGTCTGAACTTTCAGGATCCTGATAAAGGTAAATGCTTCATCTCTATATTATACTTCAACCCTTCCAATGTATTATATCTGAAATAATGTGGGCACAATAAACCTGGACTGATTTGAAAAGGTTAATATACAGTTGAAGTCGGAAGTTAGGTTGGACCCAAGTTAAACAATTTAAAGACGATGCTACCAAATACTAATTGAGTGTATGTAAACTTCTGACCCACTGGGAATGTGATGAAATAAATAAACTACTATTATTCTGACATTTCACATTCTTAAAATAAAGTGGTGATCCTAACTGACCTAAGACAGGGAATTTTTACTAGGATTAAATGTCAGGAATTGTGAAAAACTGAGTTTAAATGTATTTGGCTTAAATGTGTGTGTGTCTGTCTGTGTGTCTCAGATGAGGAAGATGATGATGAGGAGGAGAGTGATGAAGAGGGGGTAGAGATGACCATGCCGTCTAACTCCGCTGGTCTGGGAGAGGGGGAGTCGTCACTGGAGCCACCCATCAAGCTAGCCAGGACTGACCCCTGAGGACTGTTCAATACCACACACACACTGACCCAACACACTGACCCCTGAGGACTGTTCAATACCACACACACACTGACCCAACACACTGACCCCTGAGGACTGTTCAATACCACACACACACTGACCCAACACACTGACCCCTGAGGACTGTTCAATACCACACACACACTGACCCAACACACTGACCCCTGAGGACTGTTCAATACCACACACACACTGACCCAACACACTGACCCCTGAGGACTGTTCAATACCACACACACACTGACCCAACACACTGACCCCTGAGGACTGTTCAATACCACACACACACTGACCCAACACACTGACCCCTGAGGACTGTTCAATACCACACACACACTGACCCAACACACACTGACCCCTGAGGACTGTTCAATACCACACACACACTGACCCAACACACTGACCCCTGAGGACTGTTCAATACCACACACACACTGACCCAACACACTGACCCAACACACTGACCCCTGAGGACTGTTCAATACCACACACACTGACCCAACACACTGACCCAACACACTGACCCCTGAGGACTGTTCAATACCACACACACACTGACCCAACACACTGACCCAACACACACTGACCCCTGAGGACTGTTCAATACCACACACACACTGACCCAACACACTGACCCCTGAGGACTGTTCAATACCACACACACACTGACCCAACACACTGACCCCTGAGGACTGTTCAATACCACACACACACT
Organism: Coregonus lavaretus; assembly: GCF_964263955.1. Classification (NCBI taxonomy): domain Eukaryota; kingdom Metazoa; phylum Chordata; class Actinopteri; order Salmoniformes; family Salmonidae; genus Coregonus; species Coregonus lavaretus. Next base: position 28,041 of record NW_028165531.1, on the reverse strand, counting down.
GACCCAACACACTGACCCCTGAGGACTGTTCAATACCACACACACACTGACCCAACACACTGACCCAACACACACTGACCCCTGAGGACTGTTCAATACCACACACACAGTGACTCACACACACTGACCCCTGAGGACTGTTCAATACCACACACACACTGACCCACACACAGTGACCCAACACACTGACCCCTGAGGACTGTTCATTACCACACACACAGTGACTCACACACACTGACCCAACACACTGACCCCTGAGGACTGTTCAATACCACACACACACTGACCCAACACACACTGACCCCTGAGGACTGTTCAATACCACACACACAGTGACTCACACACACTGACCCCTGAGGACTGTTCAATACCACACACACAGTGACTCACACACACTGACCCCTGAGGACTGTTCAATACCACACACACACTGACCCAACACACACTGACCCCTGAGGACTGTTCAATACCACACACACAGTGACTCACACACACTGACCCCTGAGGACTGTTCAATACCACACACACAGTGACTCACACACACTGACCCAACACACACGCACACTGACAACTTAAATCACACACTCTCGACTTAGCCGTTGGCTAACATGACACACACACACCCTCAATAACACACTCATCCTTTGCCTTAATGATAGTTTGCTATGAGCCCATTTGTGTTCCCAATGCCATTAAGTTCCTTATCTGTTCCTGCAACCTAACCTCACACACTCTGTCTGCACCTTGATCTCTCTGGAGAGGTGTGTGTGTGTGGACGTGTGGATGTGGGTGTGTGTGTGTGTGTGTGTGTGTGTGTGTGTGTGTGTGTGTGTGTGTGTGTGGACATGTTTTACTATTCTTGTGGGGACCAGAAGCCCCCACAAGAATAGTAAACAAACAAATATTTGACCAACTGGGGACATTTTGTTAGTCCCCACAAGGTCAAATGCTATTTCTAGGAGGTTAAGGTTAGAATTAGTGTTAGGGTTAGAATTACATTAAAGGTTAGGAGCTAGGGTAAGTGTTAGGGTTAATGTTAGGTTTTTGGTTTAAGGTTAGCTGTACAAGACTGTGTGTGTGTGAGAGGAGGAGAGAGAGAGGTTTCACAGCTTGCCTTCCTACTGACACTTTACCTTTTCAGCTCTTTTAGTTGTCATGGTTCCTCATTGTTCCTCATCATCGCCTTCATTGTGACATAAGAGACAGTAACCCCTTCACTAGACACACTAGTCCTTCATTGTGACATAAGAGACAGTAACCCCTTCACTAGACACACTAGTCCTTCATTGTGACATAAGAGACATTAACCCCTTCACTAGACACACTAGTCCTTCATTGTGACATAAGAGACAGTAACCCCTTCACTAGACACACTAGTCCTTCATTGTGACATAAGAGACAGTAACACCTTCACTACACACTAGTCCTTCATTGTGACATAAGAGACAGTAACCCCTTCACTAGACACACTAGTCCTTCATTGTGACATAAGAGACAGTAACCTCTTCACTAAACACACTAGTCCTTCATTGTGACATAAGAGACATTAACCCCTTCACTAAACACACTAGTCTGGGGTAACGGTCTGTTTCAGATTTTACCAATTTATCTTATCCCACCAATTAACATTACCCCTAGTTTGGCAACTTGTTGTTGTTGGATGCATAAACAGTCTTGTACCAACACAGTGGCCGAGATTCAATCCGAAGTGTATTGTAGCACGCTTGACATTTTAAAGGTAATTTCCGATTGAGCTGACATGCAACGTTTACCGTGAATGCAGTCTCCGCGAACACATCAGGGGGCATTGCCTTTAAAAGGGGCATTGTCAACATTAAGTCTACAATGTACCTCGGATGAATCCCGACCTATATGTCACTGTTAACAGCGGTCTATACTATACCTCAGATTGAATCTAGACCTATATGTCAGTCAACCTGCATGCCTATAATCATCTCTGTCCTCACCTTCTCACCCACTGTCCTAACTGCCATAGAACCCGAGAGAAGGGGAGAGAGATTTACTGCGTTTGCCTCAAGCCAGGTGTAGAGTTGTTACACCGGTCTGTTTTTAGGGCCTGATGATGTTCATGATGACCTCTTAAATAACCACTTCTCACAGAGTTTTCCAAATGGCATCCTATTGGTACTTAAACAGGGCACCGTTTAGGAAGGAGCCTCAAAGATTGAGTATGAATATGTTAATAGCCCTCCATCAAATGAGACTGAAGGTGTCTTGATATGAATTGATCAATATCGATCAATCAGACGCTGTAACAGTAGTAACCTGATGTATAACACAGACCTCTAGTTTAGAGGGTGGGGTGTATAGGTCGATACAGTGCAGCATTTAGAAAGAACATTTATTGTATTTTATTTTTTTATTTGGCCAACTAAGAGATTACCTGTGCCTTGTGGTGCTAGACAAAGCTTGTGTTTGCATCCCAAATGGCACCCTATTCCCTATATAGTGCACTTTCCTTTCCCTGTGGGCCCTATAGTGCCCTATATAGGGAATAGGGTGCCATTTGGAATTAGATATCAGATTTATAAATTAAAGTGTTTCTAAACTTGTCTGCGGACTTGTACAATCTGACATTTGTTCGTAACTCTTTGGGAATGTATTGTTATTAAAGTGTTTATAAGGAGTTATAGCAGGCATATGTAGGGTCGTGGAATAGAGGGGGCAGCCATAATGCATCCTGTATATATCACATTCGTTTGTCCATCCATCCTCATCCATCATTCATCCACAAACAGTAAAGTGATATCTCACCAGCGGTCTACAGACCTTCACAGAAACATCGCTAATCTGTGATTGGGCCACAAGGTCAGAACTCACATGACCAATCAGGTTGGCAGATGACAATGCAAGAGCACATGCAACATTGTATCCATGGCAACCCTAACTGCCAGCTCGCTGAATCAGCAAAAAGTCAACTATAGTAAACAAAAAAAGCTATTTAGTACAGATAAGTGAATGTGTAATATATATCTATAGAAATATTAGTAAATATAGATATCGTGTCACTTTAGTGAACTTTTAGTGACTATCATATATTTATTGTACTCCTTGAACCATTATGGCCTTATTTCAACAGTATGTGTAGCATATTTTGATGTACTATCCAGAGTATTTAGCTACTGTATTACTATTGTACAATCACATAAGATATCTAGTATACGTTTTGGAGACCTTTGTATTGAATCCCTGTGACGAGTTTGTAGTTTTATTATCAGTACCCAGTGAGCAGGAGATGTTAAAGAGGTCTTTTCAACATCTTGTGCTCATAGTTGTTGCACCATAAAGACATGATACCAGCCCACCTTTAGCCATTAAATGGAAAATATACATACTTTACAAATGTTTCCCTCTTCTCACACACACAATCTCTTAAAACTTTTTTAAAAAGTGTTGTTCTTCACACACACACACAGGAAACAGACAACCCCACGCAAGACAAATCTTTCAATTATTTATTTTTATCAAAAATATTCAAGTGAACCATGCTCTCTGTCCAGTCTGTTAAAGATACAGCCAGATAATAACAGGCTGCTAAACTCCATCTCCCATAAGCCTCTGCTCCATCTAGGGTTGCAAAATTCCTGTAACTTTCCTAAAAAGATTCCTGGGATGAGGGAATAAGCAGTAAATCTGGAATCCTCCAACCAGGATTTGTAGAAAACCTGGACATTTTGGGAAAGTTATCGGAATTTTGCAACCCTAACTCCATCACATACAAATACATTTATAAAGACAAGGGACCAATCTGAACTGACACCCTATTCCCTATGCAGTGCACTACTTTTGACCAAAGCCTATGAGAGCTTATGAGGCTCTGGACAAAACGTGGTGCACTACATAGGGAGCCATTTTGGACACAGAAAACAAGAACTCTGTCAACAGTAAAATAAGAGACAGATGAAGCTGCCCCTAGATACTGATCTGTGGTCAGTTTTAAAATGTCCCCCACTAATGGTTAGGATTGGGGGAGGGGAAGCTGATCCTAGATCTGTACTTAGGGGCAACGTCACTCCAGAGCGACAAATAACAGGATTGGTTCCAGTTCATATGTAGGTCTGGTTTAGAGGAGAGTCCTTTTAGGTTCTGAGAACACCAGCAGAATCTCGGAGGCATGAGGGCCACACAACTTCTCTCTACATACACATCTCTCTCTCTCTCTCTCGCACACACACAGGCATAAAACGGAAAATGATACCAAAGAAACTAAAAAAAAACACAGTAAAAACATCTTTGTTCAGTCCAGCTCCGGGTGCAAATGGTTCCATAATATAGTCCACAATTATCAAACAGAAGATGTGAAAAACACACAATGTTTCTTCCATCCTACAACATTACAGAGGCAGGTGCACAGATCCAAGTTGGCGACACGTAGTAAACTGAGTCATGACACCCTATTCCCTATATTAGGGCTGTTCAACTCTGACCCCACGAGGTCCGGAGCCTGCTGCTTTTCTGTTCTACCTGATCATTAATATCACACACCTGGTGTCCCAGTTCTAAATCAGTGGAACTGGCTTTGAGGTCCAGAGTTGAGTTTGAAGGCCCTATGTGGTGCACTACTTTTCACCACAGCCATAAGGGCTCCAGTCAAAAGTAGTGCACCACATATGGAATAGGGTGCCTTTTGAGACGCCCCCTTTCACTGTTACTGTAGCAGCTAACAGGTTGACTGTGTGCGAGTGTGAGTCGATGTGTGTGTGCGAGTGTCGGTGTGTGTGTCGACGTGTGTGTGTCTGTGTGTGACAGTCCGAGCCTCTGGTGTCAGGACACCCCTCTGTTGTCCCTCATAGTATGATCCAGGTACTCCGGTCGCTGTCAGCTAACACCTGTAGAGAGGAACCTAGACAGAAGAGAGGGGGACAAACATCACATTAGTTAACACCTGTAGAGAGGAACCTAGACAGAAGAGAGAGGGGGGGACAAACATCACATTAGTTAACACCTGTAGAGAGGAACCTAGACAGAAGAGAGAGGGGGACAAACATCACATTAGTTAACACCTGTAGAGAGGAACCTAGACAGAAGAGAGAGGGGGGGACAAACATCACATTAGTTAACACCTGTAGAGAGGAACCTAGACAGAAGAGAGAGGGGGACAAACATCACATTAGTTAACACCTGTAGAGAGGAACCTAGACAGAAGAGAGAGGGGGACAAACATCACATTAGTTAACAGAATAATAAGAGAGTTTGAAGTTGTCATTTACATAAAGATAGTGTGTCAGTCAGTCTTTTTTTATTTAACCCTTATTTTCCCAGGTCAGTTGACTGAGAACACATTCTCATTTACAGCAACAACCTGGGGAATAGTTACAGGGGAGAGGAGGGGGGATGAATGAGCCAATTGGAAGCTGGGGATGATTAGGTGGCCATGATGGTATGAGGGCCAGATTGGGGATTTAGCCACGACAGCGGGGTTAACACCCCTACTCTTACGATAAGTGCCATGGGATCTTTAGTGACCACAGTTTAACATCCCCTTTGAAAGACGGCACCCTACACAGAGCAATGTCCCCAATCACTGCCCTGGGGCATTGGGATATTTTTTTTTAGACCAGAGGAAACAGTGCAACACCATTTCCAGCAGCATCTAGTCTCCCATCCAGGGACCGAACAGGACCAACCCTGCTTAGCTTCAGAGACAAGCCAGCAGTGGGATGCAGGACCAACCCTGCTTAGCTTCAGAGGCAAGCCAGCAGTGGGATGCAGGACCAACCCTGCTTAGCTTCAGAGACAAGCCAGCAGTGGGATGCAGGACCAACCCTGCTTAGCTTCAGAGACAAGCCAGCAGTGGGATACAGGACCAACCCTGCTTAGCTTCAGAGACAAGCCAGCAGTGGGATGCAGGACCAACCCTGCTTAGCTTCAGAGGCAAGCCAGCAGTGGGATGCAGGACCAACCCTGCTTAGCTTCAGAGGCAAGCCAGCAGTGGGATGCAGGACCAACCCTGCTTAGCTTCAGAGGCAAGCCAGCAGTGGGATGCAGGACCAACCCTGCTTAGCTTCAGAGGCAAGCCAGCAGTGGGATGCAGGACCAACCCTGCTTAGCTTCAGAGACAAGCCAGCAGTGGGATGCAGGACCAACCCTGCTTAGCTTCAGAGGCAAGCCAGCAGTGGGATGCAGGACCAACCCTGCTTAGCTTCAGAGGCAAGCCAGCAGTGGGATGCAGGACCAACCCTGCTTAGCTTCAGAGGCAAGCCAGCAGTGGGATGCAGGACCAACCCTGCTTAGCTTCAGAGGCAAGCCAGCAGTGGGATGCAGGACCAACCCTGCTTAGCTTCAGAGGCAAGCCAGCAGTGGGATGCAGGACCAACCCTGCTTAGCTTCAGAGGCAAGCCAGCAGTGGGATGCAGGACCAACCCTGCTTAGCTTCAGAGACAAGCCAGCAGTGGGATGCAGGACCAACCCTGCTTAGCTTCAGAGGCAAGCCAGCAGTGGGATGCAGGACCAACCCTGCTTAGCTTCAGAGGCAAGCCAGCAGTGGGATGCAGGACCAACCCTGCTTAGCTTCAGAGGCAAGCCAGCAGTGGGATGCAGGACCAACCCTGCTTAGCTTCAGAGGCAAGCCAGCAGTGGGATGCAGGACCAACCCTGCTTAGCTTCAGAGGCAAGCCAGCAGTGGGATGCAGGACCAACCCTGCTTAGCTTCAGAGGCAAGCCAGCAGTGGGATGCTGGGTGTTATGCTGCTGGCCCATGTGTGAGTATAGAACACATTAAGGACACCTGCTCTTTCCATGACATAGGCTGACCAGGTGAAAGCTATGATCCCTTATTGATGTCACTTGTTAAATCCACTTCAATCAGTGTAGATGAAGGGGAGGAGACAGGTTAAAGAAGGATTTTTAAGCCTTGAGACAATTGAGACATGGATTGTGTATGTGTGCCATTCAGAGGGTGAATGGGCAAGACAAAAGATTTGTGCCTTTGAACGGGGTATGGTAATATTTGTACCTTTGAACGGGGTATGGTAGTAGGTGCCAGGCGCAGTGTAGAGTGTGGCAAGAGCCCCGTGTATCTCAGTTGGTAGAGCATGGTGCTTGCAACGCCAGGGTTGTGGGTTCGTTTCCCACGGGGGGCCAGTATGAAAATGTATGCACTCTAACTGTAAGTGGCTCTGGATAAGAGCGTCTGCTAAATGTAAAATGTAAGAATTGCAACACTGCTGGGTTTTACACGCTCAACAGTTTCCCCCGTGTGGATCAATAATGGTTCGCAACCCAAAGGACATCCAGCCAACTTGACACAACTGTGGGAAGCATTGGAGTCAACATGGGCCAGCATCCCTGTGGAACGCTTTCGACATCTTGTAGAGTCCATAACCCTGACAAATTGAGGCTGTTCTGAGGGCAAAAGGGGGTGCAACTGAATATTAGGAAGGTGTTCTTAATGTTTTGTACACTCATTGTATATACAGTGCCTTGCAAAAGTATTCATCCCCCTTGGCTTTTTTCCTATTTTGTTGCATTACAACCTGTAATTTACTTGGATTTCATGTAATGGACATACACAAAATAGTCCAAATTGGTGAAGTGAAATGAAAAAAATAACTTGTTTCAAAAAATTATACAAAATTAATAACGGAAAAGTGGTGTGTGCATATGTATTCACCCCCTTTGCTATGAAGCCCCTAAATAAGATCTGGTGCAACCAATCACCTTCAGAAGTCACATAGTTAGTTAAATAAAGTCCACCTGTGTGCAATCCAAGTGTTACAATCTGTCACATGATCTCAGTATATATATATACAGTGGGGAGAACAAGTATTTGATACACTGCAGGTTTTCCTACTTACAAAGCATGTAGAGGTCTGTAATTTTTATCATAGGTACACTTCAACTGTGAGAGACGGAATCTAAAACAAAAATCCAGAAAATCACATTGTATGATTTTTAAGTAATTAATTTGCATTTTATTGCATGACATAAGTATTTGATACATCAGAAAAGCAGAACTTAATATTTGGTACAGAAACCTTTGTTTGCAATTACAGTGATCATACGTTTCCTGTAGTTCTTGACCAGGTTTGCACATATTGCAGCAGGGATTTTGGCCCACTCCTCCATACAGACCTTCTCCAGATCCTTCAGGTTTCGGGGCTATCGCTGGGCAATACGGACTTTCAGCTCCCTCCAAAGATTTTCTATTGGGTTCAAGTCTGGAGACTGGCTAGGCCACTCCAGGACCTTGAGATGCTTCTTACGGAGCCACTCCTTAGTTGCCCTGGCTGTGTGTTTTGGGTAGTTGTCATGCTGGAAGACCCAGCCACGACCCATCTTCAGTGCTCTTACTGAGGGAAGGAGGTTGTTGGCCAAGATCTCGCGATACATGGCCCCATCCATCCTCCCCTCAATACGGTGCAATCGTCCTGTCTCCTTTTCAGAAAAGCATCCCCAAAGAATGATGTTTCCACCTCCATGCTTCACAGTTGGGATGGTGTTCTTGGGGTTGTACTCATCCTTCTTCTTCCTCCAAACACGGCGAGTGGAGTTTAGACCAAAAAACTATATTTTTGTCTCATCAGACCACATGACCTTCTCCCATTCCTCCTCTGGATCATCCAGATGGTCATTGGCAAACTTCAGCGTGGCCTGGACATGCGCTGGCTTGAGCAGGGGGATCTTGCGTGCGCTGCAGGATTTTAATCCATGACGGCGTAGTGTGTTACTAATGGTTTTCTTTGAGACTGTGGTCCCAGCTCTCTTCAGGTCATTGACCAGGTCCTGCCGTGTAGTTCTGGGCTGATCCCTCAGCTTCCTCATGATCATTGATGCCCCACGAGGTGAGATCTTGCATTGAGCCCCAGACCGAGGGTGATTGACCTTCATCTTGAACTTCTTCCATTTTCTAATAATTGTGCCAACAGTTGTTGCCTTCTCACCAAGCTGCTTGCCTATTGTCCTGTAGCCCATCCCAGCCTTGTGCAGGTCTACAATTTTATCCCTGATGTCCTTACACAGCTCTCTGGTCTTGGCCATTGTGGAGAAGTTGGAGTCTGTTTGATTGAGTGTGTGGACAGGTGTCTTTTATACAGGTAACGAGTTCAAACAGGTGCAGTTAATACAGGTAATGAGTGGAGAACAGGAGGGCTTCTTAAAGAAAAACTTGTGTGAGAGCCGGAATTCTTACTGGTTGGTAGGTGATCAAATACTTATGTCATGCAATAAAATGCAAATTAATTACTTAAAAATCATACAATGTGATTTTCTGGATTTTTGTTTTAGATTCCGTCTCTCACAGTTGAAGAACAGGTCAGGGACAAAGTTGTGGAGAAATACAGATCAGGGTTGGGTTATAAAAAAATATCTGAAACTTTACAAAGTATTGACTTTGGGGGGGTGAATAGTTATGCACGCTCAAGTTCTGTTTTTTTGTTTGTTTCACCCCCAAAAATATTTTGCATCTTCAAAGTGGTAGGCATGTTGTGTAAATCAAATGATACAAACCCCCCAAAAATCAATTTTAATTCCAGGTTGTAAGACAACAAAATAGGAAAAATGGCAAGGGGGGGTGAATACTTTCGCAAGCCAGGGTATGTGTACCTTTGTGCAGGGCCTCGTTGGTCATGCGGTTGATATAGCGAGAGCTGCTCTCTGGAACCAGCCACTTCATTACGGTGTTAACACAAGACTTCCTGTAGGAACTCCATACACTGCCACTAGAGGAGGGGAGAGAAGAGAAGAGATATGAAGAACAAGAGAGAGAGAAAGAAAGAGTGGTATGAAAAGAGAAAGAGAGAGTCTCACCTGGTCTGACCCTTGACCTCAGTGAGGTCACCAACCCCGACGGTGTGACACACTCCTGTGTTGAGGTCCCAGCTCACCTGCAGACTGGAGTGGTAGGTGTTGGGCCTGGAAGACAAGACAGAAAACTACCGTTTAGTGTGAGTGACAGACAGAGGTGTTTAAAACAGCACTCCTGACCCCAAAACAACCTCACCAGGTGATAAATAAATAAAATAAAAATCCCTCCTGTTTGTTTGTGTTGTGACTAAACTCATCTATTTACTTAGATTTGTGTGTATTGGGTATATGTTGTAAATTGTTAGATATTACTGCACTGTCGGAGCTAGAAGCACAAGCATTTCGCTACACCCGCAATAACATCTACTAAACACGTGTATGTGACCAATACAATTGTTTTCCTGGGATGGTCACCTGGTGAGGTGTTCGGAGGTCAGGAATGTTGTTTTGGATGATCAAGTTCCTCAGTTGAGCACCTGTATCTCAGAGCTGGAGTGCTGATCTAGGATCAGGCCCCCCCCCCCCATGTAATCTTATTTGTTGTGATCTAAAAGGCTAAACTGATCCTAGATCAGCACTTGATACATACGGTCCCGATTCCCTTTTTCGTTCAAGCTGGGATGAAGCGTGGAGGTGTGTGTGTAGTGTGTATAGGTGTGTGTGTGTGTGTAGTGTGTATAGGTGTGTGTGTATAGGTGTGTGTGTATGTGTAGTGTGTAGAGGTGTGTGTGTGGTGTAGTTACCTGCAGTGTTCCTCTTCAGGGTTGGAGAAGGCCAGCAGCAGCAGACCAATGTTGATCACCACCGTGTTAGTCTCCGGACACACCTGATACACACACACACACCATTACTGTCTGACACGATGTGAGTGTGTGTGCATGTAGAGTGTGTGTGTGCTCATGCGTATAGACTGTATATATATATATATATATATATATATATATACAAAAAAAGCATTAAACAAATAGCCACCCTTTGCCTTGACGACAGCTTTGCACACTCTTGGCATTCTCTCAACCAGCTTCATGAGGTAGTCACCTGGAATGCATTTCAATTAACAGGTGTGCCTTCTTAAAAGTTAATTTGTGGAATTTCTTTCCTTCTTAATGCGTTTGAGCCAATCAGTTGTGTTGTGACAAGGTAGGGGGTATACAGAAGATAGCCCTATTTGGTAAAAGACCAAGTCCATATTATGGCAAGAACAGCTCAAATAAGCCAAGAGAAACGACAGTCTATCATTACTTTAAGACATGAAGGTCAGTCAATCTGGAAAAAGTGAACTTTGAAAGTGTCTTCAAGTGCAGTCGCAAAAACCATCAAGCGCTATGATGAAACTGGCTCTCATGAGGACCACCACAGGAAAGGAAGACCCAGAGTTAGCTCTGCTGCAGAGGATAAGTTCATTAGTTACCAGCCTCAGAAATTGCAGCCCAAATAAGTGCTTCACAGAGTTCAAGTAACAGACACATCTCAACATTAAATGTTCAGAGGAGACTGGGTGTATCAGGCCTTCATGGTCAAATTGCTGCAAAGAAACCACTACTAAAGGACACCAATAAGAAGAAGAGACTTGCTTGGGCCAAGAAGCACAAGCAATGGACATTAGACCGGTGGAAATCTGTCTTTTGGTCTGGAGTCCAAATGGGAGATTTTTGGTTTCAACCACTGTGTCTTTGTGAGACTCGATGTGGGTGAACGGATGATCTCCGCATGTGTAATTCCCACCGTGAAGCATGGAGGTGGTGGTGTGATGGTGCTATGCTGGTGACACTGTCTGTGATATAGTTAGAATTCAAGGGACACTTAATCAGCATGGCTACCACAGCATTCTGCAGCGATACGCCATCCCATCTGGTTTGGGCTTAGTGGGACTATCATTTGTTTTTCAACAGGACAATGACCCAACACACCTCCAGGCTGTGTAAGGGCTATTTGACCAAGAAGGACAGTGATGGAGTGCTGCATCAGATGACCTGGCCTCCACAATCCCCCAACCTCAACCTAATTGAGATGGTTTGGGATGAGTTGGACCGCAGAGTGAAGGAAAAGCAGTCAACAAGTGCTCAGCATATGTGGGAACTCCTTCAAGACTGTTGGAAAAGCATTCCAGGTGAAGCTGGTTTTAGAGATTGCCAAGAGTGTGCAAAGCTGTCATCAAGGCAAAGGGTGGCTACTTTGAAGAATCTCAAATATAAAATATATTTTGATTTGTTTATGTTTAACACTTTTTTGGTAACTACATGATTCCATATGTGTTATTTCATAGTTTTGATGTCTTCACTATTATTCTACAATGTAGAAAATAGTAAAATTAAAGAAAAACCCTTGAATGAGTAGGTGTGTCCAAACTTTTGACTGGTACTGTATATATACAGTGTGTATGTGTGCACGCTTGTAGAGTGTGTGCAAGTGTCCGTAGATGCTCCTGTGTGTGTGAATGCATGCGTACAGTGTGTGTGTGTGTGTGTGTATGTGTCTATAGAGTGTGTCTCTATAGTGTGTGTGTGTGTGTGTGTGTGTGTGTGTGTGTGTGTGTGTGTATATAGTGCGTGAGTGTATATAGTGTGTGTGTGTGGGTCTCTATAGTGTGTGTGGGTCTCTATAGTGTGTCTAGTGTGTCTCTATAATGTGGGTCTATAGTGTGTGTGGGTCTCTATAGTGTGTGTTGGTCTCTATAGTGTGTGTGGGTCTCTATAGTGTGTGTGGGTCTCTATAGTGTGTGTGGGTCTCTATAGTGTGTGTGTCTACAGCGTGTGGGTCTATAGCGTGTGGGTCTACAGCGTGTGGGTCTACAGTGTGTGGGTCTATAGCGTGTGGGTCTATAGCGTGTGGGTCTATAGCGTGTGGGTCTACAGCGTGTGGGTCTACAGTGTGTGGGTCTACAGTGTGTGGGTCTACAGCGTGTGGGTCTACAGCGTGTGGGTCTACAGTGTGTGGGTCTATAGCGTGTGGGTCTACAGTGTGTGGGTCTATAGCGTGTGGGTCTACAGTGTGTGGGTCTATAGCGTGTGGGTCTATAGTGTGTGGGTCTACAGTGTGTGGGTCTACAGTGTGTGTGTGTCTATAGTGTGTGTTGGTCTCTATAGTGTGTGTGGGTCTCTATAGTGTGTGTGGGTCTCTATAGTGTGTGTGTGTCTACAGCGTGTGGGTCTATAGCGTGTGGGTCTACAGCGTGTGGGTCTACAGTGTGTGGGTCTATAGCGTGTGGGTCTATAGCGTGTGGGTCTATAGCGTGTGGGTCTACAGCGTGTGGGTCTACAGTGTGTGGGTCTACAGTGTGTGGGTCTACAGCGTGTGGGTCTACAGCGTGTGGGTCTACAGTGTGTGGGTCTATAGCGTGTGGGTCTACAGTGTGTGGGTCTATAGCGTGTGGGTCTACAGTGTGTGGGTCTACAGCGTGTGGGTCTACAGCGTGTGGGTCTACAGTGTGTGGGTCTATAGCGTGTGGGTCTATAGCGTGTGGGTCTACAGTGTGTGGGTCTACATCGTGTGGGTCTATAGCGTGTGGGTCTACAGTGTGTGGTTCTATAGTGTGTGGGTCTACAGTGTGTGGGTCTACAGTGTGTGTATGTCTAGTGTGTGTGTATGTATATACCTCCAGTATGACAACATCGTAGTCGTTGAAGGAGCAGAACTGAGGAGCCCAGCGGGCGTCGCTCCGGATCACCTCGTTGATCAGGTACTCAAAGTCCAGAGTCAACTGCTCCACACAAACAGTCTGTAGGTCAAACACACACTCACTTCAGCATGTTCAGGTTTACTGCACTTCTCCTTGACTTGGGCTCCTTCCAAATACTAAGTGAAGACAACAGGTCTAAATATGAACACACTCCGGCCCCGTCTCTCAGACAGACCTCTCTTTCATATTTCTCTCCTTATCGCCCTCTCTCCATTGGTAGCGCTGGATATATTTTTCTCTCTCTCACACACACACACACACACACACACACACACACACACACACACACACACACACACACACACACACACACACACACACACCTGTCCGTTGTGGGGCCCAGTGACCAGCTGTAGGTTGCGTCCCTTCAGGTCAGTCACAGTGAAGGGAAGCTGGACCTTCTCATCCTCATAACCTGGAGGGAGGGAGGGAGGGGAGAAAGAGAGGGAGGGAGGGAGTTTAGAGGGAAGCAGACATAGAAAGAAAGGAGGGTGAGAGAGGGGAAAAAGAGGGAGGGGTTTCAGCTTCCTAGTCACATGACCAAGCACATTGTGTGTTACATGTGAAAACATTTCTTCTTCTACAGTGTCTGTCTGTGTCTCACCTCCTGCATCCTGCTCTGGCGCCCCCGGCTGCGGCATGCGGTACTGCAAGCGTGTGTAGTTGACATATCCCGGCTCGCTGCAGCCTGCTTCCTGAGAAGACTGAGGAGTTGGGGGGGACGAGGAGGACGAGGAGGCAGGAGACATCACCGTGCCACACTGAACAGAGTCCTCCTGCAAAGGTCGCGACAAACTTTGGTTCCCAGCTGAAGCGGAAGTCTGTGGCGAGCTGGTCAGTTTATCCGTTTGTGTCTCCTCCCTCCGTTCTCTCTCCATGCTCACCCCTTCTCTCTCAGTCACGACGTTCCCCTCTCCCTCTTCCCTCCTCTCCGTTTTCCCTCTCCTCTCTCCTCCCTCGTTTTCCCTCCCTCCTCCCTGGGCACGTCTGAAGAGGTCGGCGGCAAACTCTCGCGCCCGGGCGGCGGCTTGTGATTGGCTAGGGGAGAGAGGGGCGGGGCTTGACTTGGCGGTTAGCGGGCGGCTGTTGGGAGACCCGTAAGAAGAAGAGGAGGAGGATGAAGAGGGCGATGGAGGGGGTTGATGTTCTGAGGTGGGGGCTGATGCTTTCTTTCTGAACAGGATCTGAGAAGACTGACCCTGCTCACCTGCTGACAACACAGGAGACAGGAGAGGAGACTGAGTAATATCACACAGGAGAGGAGACTTAGTAATACCACACAGGAGAGGAGACTTAGTAATACCACACAGGAGAGGACTTAGTAATATCACACAGGAGAGGAGACTTAGTAATACCACACAGGAGAGGACTTAGTAATATCACACAGGAGAGGAGACTTAGTAATATCACACAGGAGAGGAGACTTAGTAATACCACACAGGAGAGGACTTAGTAATATCACACAGGAGAGGAGACTTAGTAATACCACACAGGAGAGGACTTAGTAATATCACACAGGAGAGGAGACTTAGTAATACCACACAGGAGAGGACTTAGTAATACCACACAGGAGAGGAGACTTAGTAATACCACACAGGAGAGGACTTAGTAATACCACACAGGAGAGGACTTAGTAATACCACACAGGAGAGGACTTAGTAATACCACACAGGAGAGGACTTAGTAATACCACACAGGAGAGGACTTAGTAATACCACACAGGAGAGGACTTAGTAATACCACACAGGAGAGGAGACTGAGTAATACCACACAGGAGAGGAGACTGAGTAATACCACACAGGAGAGGACTTAGTAATACCACACAGGAGAGGACTTAGTAATATCACACAGGAGAGGACTTAGTAATATCACACAGGAGAGGAGACTTAGTAATATCACACAGGAGAGGACTTAGTAATATCACACAGGAGAGGAGACTTAGTAATACCACACAGGAGAGGACTTAGTAATACCACACAGGAGAGGACTTAGTAATACCACACAGGAGAGGACTTAGTAATACCACACAGGAGAGGACTTAGTAATACCACACAGGAGAGGACTTAGTAATACCACACAGGAGAGGACTTAGTAATA
>NW_028165531.1:0-7500 GCF_964263955.1 Coregonus lavaretus | reverse complement strand
TTGGAAGGTGAACCTTCGTCCCAGTCTGAGGTCCTGAGTGCACTGGAGGAGGTTTTCATCAAGGATATCTCTGTACTTTTCTCCCTTCATCTTTCCCTCGATCCTGACTAGTCTCCCAGTCCCTGCCGCTGAAAAACATCCCCACAGCATGATGCTGCCACCACCATGCTTCACCGTAGGGATGGTGCCAGGTTTCCTCCAGACATGACGCTTGGCATTCAGGCCAAAGAGTTCAATCTTGGTTTCATCATACTAGAGAATCTTGTTTCTCATGGTCTGAGAGTCCTTTAGGTGCCTTTTAGCAAACTCCAAGCGGGCTGTCATGTGCCTTTTAATGAGGAGTGGCTTCCGTCTGGCCACTCTACCATAAAGGCCTCATTGGTAGAGTGCTGCAGAGATGGTTGTCCTTCTGGAAGGTTCTCCCATCTCAACAGAGGAACTCTGTCAGAGTGACCATCGGGTTCTTGGTCACCTCCCTGACCAAGGCCCTTCTCCCCCGATTGCTTAGTTTGGCCGGGCGGCCAGCTCTAGGAAGAGTCTTGGTGGTTCCAAACTTCTTCCACTTAAGAATGATGGAGGCCACTGTGTTCCTGGGGACCTTCAATGCTGCAAAAACATTGTTTAACCCTTCCCCAGATTTGTGCCTCGACACAATCCTGTCTCAGAGCTCTACGGACAATTCCTTCGACCTCATGGCTTGGTTTTTGCTCTGACATGCACTGTCAACTGTGGGAACTTATATAGATAGGTGGGTGCCTTTCCAAATAATCTCAAGGATGATCAATGGAAACAGGATGCAACTGAGGTCAATTTCGAGTCTCATAGCAAATGGCCTGAATACTTATGTAAATAGGGTATTTCTGTTTTTTCTATTTTTTTTTATAAATTTGCAAACATTTATAAAAACCTGTTTCCGCTTTGTCTTTATGGGGTATTGTGTGTAGAGTGATGAGGGGAAAAAACTATTTAATCCATTTTAGAATAAGGCTGTAACGTATCAAAATGTGGAGTCAAGGGGTCTGAATACTTTCAGAATGCACTGTACATTGTTTTGTTCACAAGCTAGGTTGTTTTTCTGTTTGAGTTTCAACTGCTAGGGAAGAGAAGACAACGCTTCTACTAGTCAGGTTACAGCGCTACCACGGTACCCTCCCGCCCTTAAAGGGCCAGGTGAAAATGTTTGTCTCATCTGTGATATTTTGGTTAAAAGACTCGGGTCACAAAAAATGAAATTAAACAATACCACATTACTTCTTACTTACATGTATTGTTTTAGAAACATTACAAAGCATGCTCATCCGTTTTTTTTGTGTTTTGTTGGTGAAATGTATGGGGGGAATATTTTGGCTGGTGCCACTAGAGATCCTGGTTCGAATCCAGGCTCTGTCGTAGCCGGCCGCGACCGGGAGACCCATGGGGCGGCGCACAATTGGCCCAGCGTCGTCCAGGGTAGGGGAGGGAATGGCCGGCAGGGATGTAGCTCAGTTGGTAGAGCATGGCGTTTGCAACGCCAGGGTTGTGGGTTCGATTCCCACGGGGGGCCAGTATGAAACAATTAAAAAAATAATGTATGCACTAACCGTAAGTCGCTATGGATAAGCGTCTGCTAAATGACTAAAATGTTTTTAAAAATCGGAGTGATTTTTTAATCTACCTGCCACAGTGGCTGATGGACCAAAAAGTTAATTGTATGCACTGAGGACAGCACATAACGACCACACTTAGTGAACCCCAGGAAGATGTGCCTGGAACAACAGAGACGGGGAGGGGTGAGACGATAGATGTGTGTGTGGTGGAGGTTAATGAGTTTAGGGCAGCACTGAGAACAGGGTCTCTGTGTGTATGTATAAAGCATGAATAAGTATGAGGTAAGAGACAACACACACACTAAGAGAAAGACATACTCACTCTTTCATAAACACTCACCCTGCTCTGAGGAACTCCTCGCTGACTATGTTCTTCAGGGGAACACAGACACGCGGTGGTAGTTTCCTGAACAAGCGCTGAGAATACTGGCCTGACAGCTATAGGAGAGAGGACTAGGAAAGTTACTTTACAGTGGTCAATGTACCCAAAAAAGACCCTCCATTGAAATAGCTTGTTAGTCCAGGGGCCGTATGTACAACAGTCTCAGAGTAGATGAGCGGATTTAGGATCAGTTTAGCCTTTCAGATTACTTGAACAGGAGGGACCTCAGATCAGCACCTACTCTGAGATACTTGATACATACAGCACTCGGACTAGGCTTGGTCTGAGTCCAGGAAACCAGTCTTGACCACTCTACTACCTACCCACCCAGCAGTGTTCTTTCATCCTGGTCTCTGGTGTGTACGCTGGAGGGTTTTGTTCTAAATCAACATTAACACCTGATTTAACTAACTAATTAACGTTAGCTGAAACAAAGGCCAGCACTCTCCAGGACCAGAATTGAAAAACATCGCAACACATAGGCATCATGCCGTGCATAGCCATCTGAAACGGCCAGCGGCGACTGCACAGTAAATTTGCTTGTTGCGTTAGTGAATGCGAAATAAATAGTTAACGTTCGCTTGCTGTCTTACTGTTCGCTTCAACTTACACACGTTAGCTAGCTGGCTATGGATAGACGGTCAACTAGCTAGCAACATTCCCTCACACAATATATAAACCAGCCTGTTAATTTAGTTAATGATTATAGCTAGGTTTCGGCCAAATAATGCTTGCTAACAATGAGTCAGCCTGCTA
The DNA here is from genome assembly GCF_964263955.1 of Coregonus lavaretus. Classification (NCBI taxonomy): domain Eukaryota; kingdom Metazoa; phylum Chordata; class Actinopteri; order Salmoniformes; family Salmonidae; genus Coregonus; species Coregonus lavaretus. The sequence goes on along the minus strand of NW_028165531.1, from coordinate 4,776 downwards.
GCTAACGTACTGTAGCAAGTTCGTGCTTAGAAACGTTAACGTTAGCTAGCTAGCATCCGCTGGGGCATTAACCCTGCAACTTCACATTCTTCGTCAGAGCTGTGCATTGTGCCATTCACTTGTCTAGTTTGTTGCATACCTTTCCACGGTTCAGGAGCTTGACGACATGTTCTTTATGTTTTCTCTGCGTTTGTTTGTTACCGTCCTTTTCTGATTTCGAGCTGGGCGCCATTTTCCGCCGTTGTGTTCACTACGCCCTGCCTACCATCTCGACCCATGGCCTTCCCATTGGTTCTCGATCACCGCGGGAGCAGTTCGATTGGCCGATATGAACATAAATCTAATCCGAAAACCAACTCTCCCAGCATTTGATTGGTTAGAGGGTTAACAATATGACTGTTTAGGTCCCAAATTAAGTTTCTAGAGGACAAAGTATATCAATATTGCTGAAACGAATACTTTAGATTGATTTTTTAAAAACAAATTCAAGTCCGAGTTAAGCCAACGTACAACAAAAACATACAAAACACCAAATAAGAAACACTCAAATCTCAATATTTTTTTTTATTGTGAAGTTTTTAAAAACAAGCAGTAAAAAAAAAAAAAAAAAATACAGCATACAACATATATAACATGACTTCTTGGAACATGGAGGGAAAATAAAATAAAAGGCATCCCATCTGATGATGCAGCAATCTGATCTGAAGTCAGCAAGGGGAAGGGGGGCCTTGGGGACACACAAACTGTGCCAAAATAACAAACACAGGCACACACTGTAGCAAGCATCCATAGAAACAGGTGCTTGTACACACAGACAGTCTCGCATGCACACACAGAAACCCAGGCCCACCCTTTAGGTACTGTGGGAGAAAAATATGAACTAAGTAAAATCATAAGTGGGTGGGGGGAAGAAATGCTGCTACATCAACAGGGAATGTTTCAACTGAACTAGAGATTCATTAAAAATGAAAAAGCCTAAAAGCAAAAAAATATCCTTTTGCTTGCCAAAAAAACAAAACGTGTTTTTACAAACTGATGCTGAATATTAGTAGTAGTTATACTCCAAAGTACTGCTAGACGACCGTTTTTTCCTCAGGAAAACAAACAAAAAATGAGAAGTGCGAGTCCATGTATTTTACAGATGGGTATTAGCTAGGCCAATGAGCCAGAGCTCTTTTCTATTACCTCTGTTCACCTCCTCAGACACTGGAGGGGTTGGGGGTGCAGGGTGAGGACAAGGGGGCAAAAAGGAAAAACAACCCTAACAAGTTGTTCAATCATTTAATCAGCAAAAATCGTAGAATTTGTTATTTTTCAGTTTCTTGTGTAAAAAAAAAAAAAAAAAAAAAAAAAAAAAAGACTAGGGGTATTTTTTAGGGGAGAAGGGGTACTGGGATAAGAGGGAGGGGTACTGGGAGTGTATTTGAGGGAGGGAGGTAAGGTTTTGCTTCTGTCAAAACCAGAAAAAAATAATTGAATTACGACTCAAACCCAGAAGAAAACATTTAAAAAGTCCAGAGAGCTGGATGGGATGGGTCTGCTGCTGCAGTGAAGAGACAGTCCTCCCGGTCCATGCATCTGACTAGCTGGAGACTGGCTGGATCTGGTTCACTGGGCCTGGGATGGAGAAAATGAGGGAGTAGAGAGAGGGGGAAGAGGGAGTAGATAGAGGGGGAAGAGGGAGTAGAAAGAGGGGGAAGAGCAGTTAAAGGAACTGTCTAGTTTTCAGATTTCTATGAAATATGTATTACCTGTTGTCCTGGCTGAGGGGTGTGTGTGTTACCTGTTGTCCTGGCTGAGGGGTGTGTGTGTGTTACCTGTTGTCCTGGCTGAGGGGTGTGTGTGTGTTACCTGTTGTCCTGGCTGAGGGGTGTGTGTGTGTTACCTGTTGTCCTGGCTGAGGGGTGTGTGTGTGTTACCTGTTGTCCTGGCTGAGGGGTGTGTGTGTTACCTGTTGTCCTGGCTGAGGGGTGTGTGTGTTACCTGTTGTCCTGGCTGAGGGGTGTGTGTGTTACCTGTTGTCCTGGCTGAGGGGTGTGTGTGTTACCTGTTGTCCTGGCTGAGGGGTGTGTGTGTTACCTGTTGTCCTGGCTGAGGGGTGTGTGTGTTACCTGTTGTCCTGGCTGAGGGGTGTGTGTGTTACCTGTTGTCCTGGCTGAGGGGTGTGTGTGTTACCTGTTGTCCTGGCTGAGGTGTGTGTGTGTGTGTGTGTGTGTTACCTGTTGTCCTGGCTGAGGTGTGTGTGTGTGTGTGTTACCTGTTGTCCTGGCTGAGGGGTGTGTGTGTGTGTGTTACCTGTTGTCCTGGCTGAGGGGTGTGTGTGTGTGTTACCTGTTGTCCTGGCTGAGGGGTGTGTGTGTTACCTGTTGTCCTTGCTGAGGGGTGGCAGCCTGTCCCGGAGCCCCTCCAGGGCCGTAGAAGGCTGCCTGCTGCCTGTAGTACTCAGCCCAGGCTGCACTGTAGTCCTGCTGACCACCGGCTCCTCCCACAGCTACAGCTGCAGCCGGCGCCGCTGCAGCCCCTCCACCTGGCTGGGCTGAGGAGAGAGACAGGTAAAGAGGGGGAAGGTTAGTGGACCACATTTTAAGATCAAGGACTTAGTATTTGTTGAACACAAATCTGCTGTATAGAAATACATCTGACGGAGATCTTCTGGATGAAACGTTGCCATTAAAAGGTGGCATGTATAAGGATCATATACAGTGGGAAGGCCTTTTAGTCCTTTTCTAATAACTCACAAGATCTCCTGAAGTGTCTGGAGACTAGAAAATACTATAGGATGTCTTATGGATCAAGATGTCCCCGCAATGGATAGCCACCAATTTGCAAGCTCCGACCCAACTTTGCTATTTTGTGATCATTTAGTCGTTTATTTGTATTAAATGTATCTGCTATTATTTCCTATTCTTATTTCGTGTTTTTTTCTTTGTAGTAATATATTGTTATTGATTATTGCATTGTACTATAGGACGTGTTATTGTAAAGTCACTATAACCAAGGCGATGATCATAACCATGGCGATGGAGCTTACCCATGCCCATCTTCTTGTAATACTCCTCCCAGGCCTTGGTGTAGTCTGGCTGTCCTCCAGGGGTTTGGGTTGCCTGAGAGGGGTCTGCCTGGACTGGGGCAGCTGCTGGGGCGTTGGGGGCCTGGCCAGGCATGGCTCCCCCTGGCTGCTGCTGGTAGTACTGCGCATAGTAGGCTGCCCACGCTGCATTGGGGTCTGCAGCTGCCTTATCTGGGGAGTAGAGGGAGAGGGGTTAGGGGAGGGAGAGGGGTTAGGGGAGGGAGAGGGGTTAGGGGAGGGAGAGGGGTTAGGGGAGGGAGAGGGGTTAGGGGAGGGAGAGGGGTTAGGGGAGGGAGAGGGGTTAGGGGAGGGAGAGGGGTTAGGGGAGGGAAAGAAAGAAAGAAAGAAAGAGATTAGAGAAAGAAGATAACGAAAAAGGGTTGAGGGAGGAGAGAGGATAATGAAAAAGGGTTGAGAGGATAATGAAAAAGGGTTGAGAGGGAGGAGAGAGGATAATGAAAAAGGGTTGAGGGAGGAGAGAGGATAATGAAAAAGGGTTGAGAGGGAGGAGAGGAGAGAGGGTTGACGACAGGCCAGGGAGAAATTGAGTGACCAGAGAGGAGGGGGGGGGAAGTGACTGGTGGAGAGTTCCAGACCAGCGCATATAAAGCAGTGTCTACTCACTGGGGTCGTGTGGCCCTCCTGGGGCCTGCCACTGCTGGAAGGTGTTGCCCCAGCCCTGAGGGGCTCCGTAACCATGACCACCTGGGGGGCCGCCACTGGAAAGAGTGGAGAACGATTAAACACTTACCTTTCTAAGTCCTACAATGAATCATAAACACACCAAAATGCATTATACCCATTGCATTATACCCATGTGGCCCTATTTTATTCTGAGGATGTAGGAGGAAATTTGAGTAACATACAAATGTACACATCAAATGTATTTGTCACATACACGTGTTTAGCAGATGTAGCGAAATGCTTCACATGACAGACAAACTGTTATAAATCGAAAATCGTTGAGCCATATATGCACTTTCAACAGCACAGGTGCATCAGAGATGCTCACCGCACTAAGAATGGAGCCCTCATTCATGCCATTTAGCAGACGCTTTTATCCAAAGCGACTTACAGTCATGTGTGCATACATTTTTACGTATGGGTGGTCCCAGGGATCGAACCCACTACCCTGGCATTACAAGCGCCGTGCTCTACCAGCTGAGCTACAGAGGCCCACAATGCAATCTAGCACCAGCCTGGGACAGGGAAACTAGCCCTTTATGTCCAGTAGGTGTTGTACTTACTGTGGGGGTCCTCCGGGACCACCAGGCCCTGGGTTGTAAGGGTTGGGGTTGTAGGGGCCCATAGGACCAGCAGGACCAGGTCCACCAGGCCCACCCCCTAGAGGACACAGAGGAGCCTAGAGGGGCAGGGAGAAAAATAACAAATGATGAATTACATTTACAGTTTATGTCTGACTATTACTGATACACTGCGTACCTCGATCTTGTCCTCTATGAGCTGCTTGGCATGGTCTATCTGTTGAGGGGACCCCCTGATGATGAACAGTTTGAAGTTGGGGTCCCCGTTGGGCGGAGGCTGGCGCGAGATCTCTACAAAGGCCCCCGTCTGTTGGTTGATGGCCTTGACGTTCTCGCCGCCCCGACCAATCACCAGGCCGCATTTGTGGGCGGGGATAGAGAAGGTGACCTCACCTCCTGGAGGACCGCCCCAGTTCCCCTGGCCCCTCCCCCTGCCATGCC
>NW_028165532.1:0-1000 GCF_964263955.1 Coregonus lavaretus | reverse complement strand
GTCTGACCCTGTGTCTGTGTCTATGTCTGTGTCTGACCCTGTGCCTGTGCCTGTGTCTGTGTCTGTGTCTGACCCTGTGTCTGTGTCTGTGTCTGAGTCTGTGTCTGTGTCTGTGTCTGTGTCTGTGTCTGACCCTGTGTCTGTGTCTGTGTATGTGTCTGTGTCTGTGTCTGTGTCTGTGTCTGTGTCTGACCCTGTGCCTGTGCCTTTGTCTGTGTCTGTGTCTGTGCCTGTGTCTGTGTCTGTGTATGTGCCTGTGCCTGTGCCTGTGTTTGTGCCTGTGCCTGTGACTGTGCCTGTGCCTGTGTCTGTGTCTGTGTCTGTGTATGTGTCTGTATCTGTATCTGACCCTGTGTCTGTGTCTGTGTCTGTGCCTGTGCCTGTGCCTGTGCCTGTGTCTGTGTCTGTGTCTGTGTCTGTGTCTGACCCTGTGTCTGTGTCTGTGTCTGTGTTTGTGTCTGACCCTGTGTCTGTGTCTGTGTCTGTGTCTGACACTGTGTCTGTTTCTGTGTCTGTGTCTGACCCTGTGTCTGTGTCTGTGTCTTTGTCTGTATCTGACCCTGTGTCTGTGTCTGTGTGTGTGTCTGTGTTTGTGTCTGACCCTGTGTCTGTGTCTGTGTCTGTGTCTGTGTCTGACCCTGTGTCTGTGTCTGTGTCTGTGTCTGACCCTGTGTCTGTGTCTGTGACTGTGTCTGTGTCTGTGTCTGTGTCTGTGTCTGTGTCTGTGTCTGTGTCTTTGTCTGTGTCTGTGTCTGACCCTGTCTGTGTCTGTGTCTGTGTCTGACCCTGTGTCTGTGTCTCCCTCTTTCTCTCAGAGCAGGTGGGACAAAATCACTATTATTCGAAGGTCTAGTAGAACGGGTCGCGTCTCAAGTAGAACGGGTCGCGTCTCAAGTAGAACGGGTCGCGTCTCAAGTAGAACGGGTCGAGTCTCAAGTAGAACGGGTCAAGTCTCAAGTCAAATCCAAGTCCAGTCACTTGTTCAACTGCAAATCTTTGT
>NW_028165533.1:0-18768 GCF_964263955.1 Coregonus lavaretus | reverse complement strand
CCCTTACATAGCCTGGAGGTGTGTTAGGTCATTGTCCTGTTGAAAAATAATTGATTGTCCCACTAAGCCCAAACCAGATGGGATGGCGTATCGCTGCAAAATGCTGTGGTAGCCATGCTGATTAAGTGTGCCATGAATTCTAAATAAATCACAGACAGTGTCACCACCAAAGCACCACCACACAATAACACCTCCTTCTCTGTGCTTTACGGTGGGAACTACACATGCGGAGAGAATCCGTTCACCCCCACCGCGTCTCACAAAGACACTGCGGTTTGAACCAAAAATCTCAAATTTGGACTCCAGACCAAAGGACACATTTCCACCGGTCTAATGTCCATTGCTCGTGTTTCTTGGCCCAAGCAGGTCTCGTCTTCTTATTGGTGTCCTTTAGTAGTGGTTTCTTTGCAGCAATTTGACCATGAAGGCCTGATTCACATAGTCTCCTCTGAACAGTTGATGTTGAGATGTGTCTGTTACTTAAACTCTGTGAAGCATTTATTTGGGCTGCAATTTCTGAGGCTGGTAACTCTAATGAACTTATCGTCTGCAGCAGAGGTAACTCTGGGTCTTCCATTCCTGTGGTGGTCCTGATGAGAGCCAGTTTCATCGTAGTGCTTGATGGTTTTTGCGACTGCACTTGAAGAAACTTTCAAAGTTCTTGAAATGTTCCGTATTGACTGACCTTCATGTCTTAAAGTAATGATGGACTGTCGTTTCTCTTTGCTTATTTGAGCTGTTCTTGCCATAATATGGACTTGGTATTTTACCAAATAGGGCTATCTTCTGTATACCCCCCCTACCTTGTCACAACGCAACTGATTGGCTCAAACGCATTAAGATGGAAATAAATTCCACAAATTAACTTTTAAGAAGGCACACCTGTTAATTGAAATGCATTCCAGGTGACTACCTCATGAAGCTGGTTGAGAGAATGCCAAGAGTGTGCAAAGTTGTCATCAAGGCAAAGGGTTGCTATTTGAAGAATCTCAAATATAAAATATATTTTGATTTGTTTAACACTTTTTTGGTTACTACATGATTCCATATGTGTTATTTCATTGTTTTGATGTCTTTACCATTATTCTACAATATAAAAAATAGTAAAAATAAAGAAGAACCCTTGAATGAGTAGGTGTGTCCAAACTTTTGACTGGTAGTGTTCAGACTTGTTTGGTGAGCTACTCATAGGTGGTCTGCGAGCTACTGGCTCGCAATCAACCTGTTGGAGACCCCTGAGCTAGATCGTGTAGCTAATATCAGGCCAGGGTGACAGCTAAAGCATATTTATTGCTTTTGCAGTTTGATTTAAAACATGATTATTCTGAACACGCCACTATGGTTTTCTTCACGGTACCCAAGCCAAAATCAGATTCAATGCATTGCTCAGTTATGTATAGAGCCATGTCAAGGTTACTCAAGCAAAAAGCAAGTTTAACTTTAAAAAACAGATTAAAAAACATCACAGCTCCTCTCTTCTTTCTAAAGATTTAATTGAACTGTACTGTATAAAAGAGTGTGAATATGTTTTTATGAATAGTGTGTAAATAGTGTTTTTGTTGTCTTTTGGTGCCTTTCTAATATATAACTCTTGTCCTGTACTTTGCCATATTTTTGTACGTTTGATGTGGACCCCAGGAAGAGTTGCTGCTGCATGTGCGGTAGCTAATGGGGATCCTAATAAACGAAACTAAACAAGTCCCAACTTCGGCAGAAAAGTTTCAAATTCTTGCTGAAGTTTCTAGCCACAAGCATAAACTAGCTAGTTGGGAGGGCTCACTAAGACGACTGACTGAACTGACGCAACCAAATCCGTAATACATTATGGGCCCCAGGCATGTCCATATAGCTGCGCGCTTCCCTCTCAGATAGTTTACTCACTGACCTTTGTGGGTAGCCGTGGCAAATGAAAGGTCAGGTGTGTGGGCTGTGTTTTGGACAGCGGCCATCTCGAGGTGTAAAAGGATTTAATAACTTGGTAAATGCTAGGGAATATAGGTCTAACACTAGGGCTGTGTCTGAAATGTCACCCTGTTCCCATTATAGTGCACTGCTTTTGTTATGGGTCCTGGTCAAAAGTAGTGCACTCTATAGGGAATAGGGTAACATTTTGGATGCAGCCTAGTTGTTGAATTAACTTTGACTTGAAACCCCCAATTCCTCTTTCCTCTTCCTGTCCAGGTGACCAATAAGGTGGAGCTGGAGCCCAGGCAGTTTGTTGATTGGATGAGGCTGGAGCCCCAGTCTGTGGTGTGGCTTCCTGTGCTACATAGAGTGGCGGCTGCTGAGACCGCCAAGCACCAGGCCAAGTGCAACATCTGTAAAGAGTGTCCCATCGTAGGGTTCAGGTAAGCATACACACAGACGCACATAGGCACAAATGTGCACACACACTCACAAGCGCGCACACACACAGCAACTTTGATGTTAGCTCCTTTTAATTTTAATTGTATTTATTTATTTTTGTGGGGTAGATCAGCTTTAATATTGCAGATAGATTGTGGCTTCTATCAATGTAATTGTCTGCAACATTTCCAATCCCCAATTTTTTGGGGGGGTAAATATATATAGAAATTATATATATATTTTTAAAAAACAGTTGAAGTCGGAAGTTTACATACACCTTAGCCAAATATATTTTTCACAATTCCTGACATTTAACCCTAGTAAAAATTCCCTGTCTTAAGTCAGTTAGGATCACCACTTTATTTTAAGAATGTGAAATGTCAGAATAATAGTAGAGAGAATGATTTATTTCAGCTTTTATTTCTTTCATCACATTCCCAGTAGGTCAGAAGTTTGCATACACTCAATTAGTATTTGGTAGTATTGCCTTTAAATTGTTTAACTTGGGTCAAACGTTTTTGGTAGCCTTCCACAAGCTTCCCACAATAAGTTGGGTGAATTTTGGCCCATTCCTCCTGACAGAGCTGGTGTAACTGAGTCAGGTTTGTAGGCCTTCTTGATCGCACACGCTTTTTCAGTTCTGCCCACATATGTTCTATAGGATTGAGGTCAGGGCTTTGTGATGGCCACTCCAATACCTTGACTTTGTTGTCCTTAAGCCATTTTGACACAACTTTGGAAGCATGCTTTGGGTCATTGTCCATTTGGAAGACCCATTTGTGACCAAGCTTTAACTTCCTGACTGATGTCTTGAGATGTTGCTTCAAAATATCCACATAATATTCCTTCCTCATGATGCCATCTATTTTGTGAAGTGCACCAGTCCCTCCTGCAGCAAAGCACCCCCACAGCATGATGCTGCCACCCCCGTGCTTCACGGTTGGGATGGTGTTCTTCGGCTTGCAAGGCAACCCCATTTTCCTCCAAACATAACGATGGTCATTATGGCCAAACAGTTATATTTTTGTTTCATCAAGACCAGAGGACATTTCTCCAAAAAGTACGATCTTTGTCCCCATGTGCAGTTGCAAACCGTAGTCTGTTTTTTTAAATGGTGGTTTTGGAGCAGTGGCTTCTTCCTTGCTGAGCGGACTTTCAGGTTATGTTGATATAGGACTCGTTTTACTGTAGATATAGATACTTTTGTACCTTTTTCCTCCAGCATCTTCACAAGGTCCTTTGCTGTTGTTCTGGGATTGATTTGCACTTTTTACACCAAAGTACGTTCATCTCTAGGAGACAGAATGCATCTCCTTCCTGAGCGGTATGACGGCTGCGTGGTCCCATGGTGTTTATATTTGCCTACTATTGTTTGTACAGATGAACGTGGTACCTTCAGGCGTTTGGAAATTGCTCCCAAGGATGAACCAGATTTGTGGAGGCCTACCATTTTTTTTCTGGATTTCTTTTGATTTTCCCATGATGTCAAGCAAAGAGGCACTGATTTTGAAGGTAGGCCTTAAAATAAATCCACAGGTGCACCTCCAATTGACTCAAATGATGTCAATTAGCCTATCAGAAGCTTCTAAAGCCATGACATTATTTTCTGGAATTTTCCAAGCTGTTTAAAGGCACAGTCAACTTAGTGTATGTAAACTTCTCACCCACTGGAATTGTGATACAGTTAATTATAAGTGAAATAATCTGTCTGTAAACAATTGTTGGAAAAATTACTAATGTCATGCATAAAGTAGACACTATAGTTTGTTAACAAGAAATTTGTGGAGTGGTTGAAAAACAAGTTTTAATGACTCCAACCTAAGTGTATGTAAACTTCCGACTTCAACTTTATATTTTCCTTTATTATTGTCACGCCCTGGTCGTGAGAGGCCTGTTGTCTTTAGTTGGTTTGGTCAGGGCGTGAGTTTCTATGTTATATATTCTATGTTTACGTTCTAGTTAGTCTTTTTCTATGTTTCAGTTCTAGGTTGTGTGTCTATGTTTGGCCGGGTGTGATTCCCAATCAGAGACAGCTGTCGCTCGTTGTCTCTGATTGGGGATCATACTTTAGTAGCCTGTTTGCCTACCTTAGTTGTGGGATCTTGTTCCTGTTAGGCTGGTATGTGTATATCCTTTTGGACTTCACGTTACGTTGTTTCTTGTTTTGGTTTGGTTTGTATGTTTATTTAGTTAATAAACATGTACGCTTTTCACGCTGCACCTTGGTCTGACCCGTCTCTCAACGTTCGTGACAATTATTTTCCCCTAACCCTACCATCCCTCCCCTAACTAGACTAAACCAATGGACAACAACACTTAGGCTTCTACTTCCAGCTTATACATAATATATATATTTTACAGACACAATGTATTTGACAATAGTTATCTTTTGTTTGTTATTAGTCCCATCCTTCAGCTCCACTCAACCCCCCCCATCTATCTCTGAACACCATCCAGTTCTGATTTCTATTTGCCATATATTTTTCTACTGCGCTGTGATGTTTCACAAAAGTTCTGAACCTTTCTATTCTCATAGATTCTACATATTGTAAATTAAAGATAAACATTTTTGCTAAGAGTATTATTATAATATTGATCGATTGACTATGCCTTTTAAATCACCCAGCAGTGCTATTTGCAGAGGTAGCTCCAGGTAAATGTTGCAATTTTTCAGCCGTTCCTGAACCTGCGACCAAAAATAAGCTATATGGACAGTACCAAAACAAATGATCTAATGATTCTGTCTCTTCGCAGCAAAATCTGCAGAGCTGGGATGGTTGTATCCCCCATATCTCTAACATTCTATAGTTGAAAGATTATGTATAATAATTTTCATGGAAAAACTCTCAATTTAAAATGCAATGTGTTGTTTTGTGTATCAGTTCATAAACCATGTGCCATGGAATTGGCACATCAAAAATCTCTTCCCAACTATTTTACATTTACATTTTACATTTTAGTCATTTAGCAGACGCTCTTATCCAGTAAACTATATGGCACAGCTTTACACTTTTTGGTCCTAACCTTTTCCAAATATCTTTAACGGTCGCCCCAGCGTGAGTTGTTTTATGCACGTGATGTCAGAGTGCACTCACTGTTCCAAAATATGATTGTTACTCAACAGGACAGTTAACACGTGCTGCATGCTAATTATCTATAGGCTATGTTTCAACTTGTCAATTTCAAAATATTTTCTAACAAGATGTATTTTCTAACAACAGTTTGAATTGACGTGTGTTCCGCATCCTCATTAATTCACATAGAAGTAGCCCATTTCAGTGTTGCAGACAATTTATGTTTGAGGCTTACTGAGCCGGACAAACTTCTCTCTTCGAGGAGAGCCCAAGCACGTCTTCACCAATGTTTCCACAGATCAAGTATGCAGACATTTGCGCAGTTTTGCATAAACGTCTGTCAGACCAAAGATGTTATAATGAGGTGAAGGTTAAACTTCCGGAAATGAATGAAGGAAAGTGAATGATGGTAGACGACACACCCCCTTCAACATGCATACTGCAAACAGACCAAACTCATCTTGTCTCCTCTTATTATCTTTGGTCGACGCGGATTACTTTAGATTTCTAGAAAGTGTTTTACTCAATTATTTACATCAATGGTGAGCTCACCCGTGATGTGATGAATTATAAATAGTAATTGCAATTAGCTAATTCATATTGTGTTTTCTGACAGCCGAGAGTTCTAAATATGACCGCTTGTGTTACGTCAATCTTTCCTCAGTTAGCGCTAGGACTAATGTAGCCTACATTTTCCGGTTTGGATGATTGTGTATGATGTCGCTACTTCTGTGAATGTCTGAACATTGGATCCAAAAAATAAACTTGTCACTTTCAGGACATAACTTTGTAAGGACTGTGTTCGTGCAAAATGTTTCTGTGAAAAAACTGTGGCTAGCTCAAATGCTGACTGTTACGTCAATCGAAACTGGACGTTCTAAATAAGCGTACGCTGCAGGGACCACTGTAGAATTATCACACCCGTTTGTTTGTACCTGTCAAAAGTTTAAATGTAACTGGTATACTTTTTTATTTATCACAATGTTCTTTACCCAATTTTGGTCTTTAATGCAGGGCCGACAGACAAGTTCCTTACTTTCTCCTCCTTCCACTTGCCTCTTCCATTATTGCCGTAATGCTGCAATTAGTTGGTTGTAATTGTGTGTAGAGCAGACATTTCCATATTTTTTTGTTAGCTGCATGTGTGACATAGCTCCACCAGTCCTATTTGTGATATCATTTTTTAAAATCAATTAGTACATTTGAGTTTAACCATAATTTTTGTTGTACTATTTGTTCAGTCTTTTCTGATGGATTAAACTGAAATTGCAACCAACTTTCTATGGCTTGTTTTAAAAATAGCGATATTCTGGAGATTATTTCATTTTCAAATAACCGAAAGGCCATTCTTGAAGATGGGGTGAGACATTCTTACTAATCTCCCAGAGAACCAGTTCGGATTTAAGTATAACTTTTGTTTGACTGAAGCCTTGAGTGAGAGTTCTAATGCTTTAATATTTAATCATTTCTGCCCTTCGAATTCATATTCATTATATAAATAGGCCCATTTAATTTTGTCTGGCTTGCCATTCCAAATAAAATTGGAATATTTTTTGCTCATATAATTTAAAAAAACAAGTCGCTAAGCAAATAGGTAAACTGGGATATGACTAAAGAGTTAATCAGGGTGATTTTTCCACAAATAGACAGGTATTTTCCTTTCCACAGTAGCAAGATCTTATCTATTTTTGCCAACTTTTTATTAAAATATATTGTAGTGAGATCCTTTATTTATTTATTGATATGAATACCAAGTATGTCCACTTCACCGTCAGACCATTTTATTGGTAAACTACACGGTAATGTTAAAGTTGTGTTTTTTTGTGTTCCAACACTTATCATAATTTGGTTGTAATCCAGAGAGGTTAAAAAAAGTATCTAGATAATCTATGAGGCTGTGGAGGGATCCAAATTGTGGATTTAAAAGAAACATGAATAATCAACGTACAATGACACCTTTGTTTTTATGCCCTGGATTTCTAGGCCTTTGATATTATTGTTGGATCTGATTTTAATAGCTAACATTTTGATGGCCATAATAAATAGATATGCCGATAGTGGACCTTGTTTTATTCCTCTTGACAGTTTAATACTTTCTGAGTAGACATTATTTACTATTTTACACCTAGGGTTACTATACATAACTTTAACCATTGTATAAGAGATTCTCCTAAATGTAAATATTCCAGGCATTTATAGATAAATTCCAGTTGTACTTTAGCAAAAGCCTTTCAAAGTCAGCTATGAATTTTTCATAGTGTTCTATTGTTTCCAGTACTTATATTATCTCCAATGTATCGTCCATGTAAAAAACCTGTCTTATATGATGAATAATATCCGACAATACTTTTTTATGTTAGCTCTTTAACACAACTTTCATACTGAGCAAGAAATGTTTTATTTTGTATACACCCCCCCCTCCCCCCCCCCCCCCCCCCCCCTCCCCCCCACATACACACACAGTGGGTTGATGGCATGCTGGTCTCCCTGCATGCCAGAAATCCAAATGTCAGCAGATGATACACTTCTGACTAAATACCAACTGGAGAAGGACGTCTAGAATCACACGCACTCGCACACGCATGCGCACACACACACAGACACAGGCATCCACAAACAATGCATAATTGACCACCCCTGTGATACTGTGGGTCTCAAAAGACTCCAAAAGGTCTCTCTCACACAAACGAACAAACACCACCGGCTGAAATGTCAGTAACAGAATCACATTCTTATGATTCCAAAGACCTCCCTGTGATGAGCTGAGTTCAAAGATGTCCACAGGCTAAACACTATTGTTTGCTGTCATCCTCTGTTACACTTATTTACTCAACTCTCCTGTTCTGCCCTGGATGGCGAGGGGGTATTATATCAGTCACAGTATCATTATGGGAGCAGTGAGACACAACACCATGCTAACCAGAGTTTAGTGTAGTGTATCTCTGGTCCGTCACTAAGTAGTTACACCAGGTACACCAACACCTGCCTTTGGTCGTCTGTCAGTGATGCTTAGGGGGGAACTGGTTGTTCAGACAACAGGATATTACAAAGTAGAAATATGGATCCCATAGAGTCATTAATTAGTGGCCGTCTGTGTCAAGGCTAATGAAAAGATGTTTGTGTAGTAACACGCTGCATGTTGCTGTGTAGTGGGACGTGGGGTGTTCTGTGCTCTACTGTCTGATGTATCGCTATGGGCTCTGTCATCACTCAGATCACCTTGGCTGTGGTAGAGGAGAGAGAGAGGCAGAGGGATGGAAGACTTCTTATATATCGCCTGAATTTGGCCCATCTCAATTTACAGTTGTCTTACGAATGTCTTATATATTCTGATTTGAGTACAATGAAAAGGTGTTTTGGGATAGAGCTGCAGGTGATTCATTTTGATCTTAGCAGTGGAATTGGAGAGAGAAAGTGATGACAGAAAATCGGTAGCTCCCTGGGAGGCCCTGGAATAGCCAAGATGAGAGCATAACAGAACACACACACATGCACGTATGCAAGACACATGAAAGAAGAAGATTGGGAAATGGAGGAAACTGTTTGACGGAATCATCACTCTTATTCTCTTGTTTTCCTACACTTCTCCCCCTCTCTCTCTCTCTCTCTCTCTCTCTCTCTCTCTCTCTCTCTCTCTCTCTCTCTCTCTCTCTCTCTCTCTCTCTCTCTCTCTCTCTCTCTCTCTCTCTCTCTCTCTCTCTCTCTCTCTCTCTCTCTCTCTCTCTCTCTCTCTCTCTCTCTCAATCCTCTCTCCTCCCTCCCTCCCTCCCTAGGTATCGCAGTCTGAAGCACTTTAACTATGATGTGTGTCAGAGTTGCTTCTTCTCTGGACGAACTGCCAAAGGCCACAAGCTCAACTACCCCATGGTGGAGTACTGCACGCCTGTGAGGAACACACACACACACACACACACACACACACACACACACACACACACACACACACACACACACACACAGGTACCTCTGTGCCACCTTATTCTACAAATCACTAGTTCTGAAACTTGTCATGCCACCTACATCAACTTCAGGAGCCCGGAGCGCAGAGTGTGCAAAGCTGTCATCAAGGCAAACGGTGGCTATTTGAAGAATCTCAAATGTTAAATATATTTTGATTTGTTTAACACTTTTTTGGTTACTACATGATTCCATATGTGTTATTACATAGTTTTGATGTCTTCACTTTTATTCTACAGTGTAGAAAATAGTAAAATGAAAGAAAACCCTTTGAATCAGTAGGTTTGTCCAAACTTTTGACTGGTACTGTATATATAGTGCCGTCTGATTTGCTTAATATAAGGAATTATAGCTTTTGCTTTTGATAGTTAAGTATATTTAAAACCAGATACTTTTAGACTTTTACTGAAGTAGTATTTTATTGGGTGACTCACTTTTACTTGAGTCATTTTCTATTAAGGTATCTTTACTTTTACTCAAGTATGACAATTGAGTACTTTTTCTACCACTGTTTGATGCCATCTGTTGAATAGAGATACTCCTTTATTGTATGAAATAAAACGTGTTTCCTCAGAGAATAGCCCCACTCAAAACCAACATTAACACATTTACAGCACCCTCTCTCCCACAGAAACAAACACATTAAATGTTACTGTTATGTCTCCAAAAACAGATAAAGTACATATTAATACTGAAGCACAGCAGATGCCTCGGCACATAACCTGATTTAGGATCTAAAGATTGACATGGGGCGATTCCACTCCAGTGTAGCCCTAAAATATTTTTGGTATCTCATGTTGGAAATACCGACTGGTATCCCACTCTGGCAGGCTTATGTGTGTGTGTGTTTGCGGAAGTTAAATCTCCCTAGTGGTCCTCCGAATGTTCAGCACAGCAGAAGAGTTTCTCTTCAGGTCAGGGCACCATGTCTTTTGCTGGCAAAGGAGAAATCACCACTCTCTGAGAAAATGTGGTTGCTAATTAACTCATTAATGAGGCACACAGCCAGATAAAAAAAAACAACATACATTTAACACACACTTCCTCATCTCCTTCATACAATATTTGTCCTCTCTCTCTCTCTTCCAGACCACTTCAGGTGAGGACATGCGTGATTTCACCAAGGTGCTGAAAAACAAGTTCCGCTCCAAGAAGTACTTTGCCAAGCACCCCCGCTTGGGCTACTTACCGGTCCAGACTGTTCTAGAAGGAGACAATATGGAGATGTAAGTACCTTAAAGGGAGGGGGTCGTTGTGTTGCCCTCCTGTCAAGACTTTCATTTACACTCTCTGTGTGTTTATTTACCTGTCTGTAGAGCGCTATACCCTCTGGCAGACAATTTATCTGTACAGGCTGCTGCTTTGCTGTGGAGTGAGTCTGTCTGGACTTACACTGGTCGCTCGCTCAGACACACATAAATCCTCAGTAATGGTGTTTAACTACATTTACATTTTAGTCATTTAGCAGACGCTCTTATCCAGAGGGACTTGCAGTTTTTTAGTGAGTGCATACATTTTCATACTGTCCCCCCGTGGGAATCGAACCTACAACCCTGGCATTGCAAACGCCATGCTCTACCAACTGAGCTACACGGGACTATTGCAGATTTAGCAGATGCTGGAGTCAGATGGCGGGAGGTGTGGGTTATGTCCCCCTCTCTGTCTCCCCACATCTCTTTATCTCACCCCTTTTTGCTACAGTATATCATCCTCTCTCAGTATCTTTCCATCTCTCTCTCTCTCTCTCTCTCTCTCTCTCTCTCTCTCTCTCTCTCTCTCTCTCTCTCTCTCTCTCTCTCTCTCTCTCTCTCTCTCGCTCTATCTATCTATCTCCTTCACACAGACACACACACACACACACGCACGCACATTCCAGATCTACACAGCCACACTCAGATAAATTACCCCACCATCCTCATTCCACTCCTCTCTCCACTCTGTCTTTCTTTCCCCCCCTCCTCTCTCTATCCCTATGACATATAATCCATTACCAACAGTATTTGGACACCTGCTCATCAAACATCTCATTCCAAAATCATGGTCATTGATATTGATATTGGGCACTGATGTTGGACGATTAGGCCTGGCTCGCAGTCAGCGTTCCAATTCATCCCAAAGGTGTTCGATGGGGTTGAGGTCAGGGATCTGTGCAGGCCAGTCAAGTTCTTCCACACCTTAGGCTTGTGTGCACCACACCTTAGGCATGGCTGCTCGGCCATGGAAACCCATTTCATGAAACTCCCGACGAACAGTTATTGTGCTGACGTACCAATTCACAATAGCAGCACTTACAGTTGACCAATGAGTTTAGGAGTTGTGTGGGTTGGAGTTTGAGAGCGTGCATTTGGGGACTCTTCTTAAAACACATTAAGTCAGACTTTTGTGTGGAGTCAATAACACAACACAGAGATATACACATTCTGACAAACACACACACAAACACACACTTCTGTCAACCCGAGCAGAAAGCAGAGGCGGCAGTAGCGAGCGCAGGCTAATGATATTCCCCCTGAATATATGGCGGTGTTTCTATGTTCCCAGTACCCTCTCTGTCTGTCAAGTAGGGAAAGGTGTCAGAGTGCACATGTGTTGTTTACCCCCTTTATAGAGGAGGAGAGGAGAGGAGAGGGGGACAGAGGATGAGAGGAGAGGGGAGGAAAGAAACAAACATTGTTTAAGTGAAAAAGTGAGTGTCAAGGCAGCTTGTCCTTCAAGACCTGTTGTTGTGCACTGACATGTGTTTAAAATAATCAGGATGTATTTGGATTTAATACCTGTATTGGTATTCAGTGAAAATATAGAATATATGACACAACACAACATCATGCAAACAATACTGATGAGGAAAACCTTCTCCATGTAGGCTAGTTGTTGTAGAAAGAATTTGTAGCCACTCCAGCAACATCTCTGTATAGTATCACAATTGGCACCACAGTATATTCAGCACTCTGCACACACAGCATAATTTGATCAAGGCTTTGCAAATGAAAATGCCCTTCCCTCCCCTTAACTGTTAGAGTCAGTGTGGACTCTGTCTCTGAGTGTGCCTGTCACCCAGCCAAGGTCCATTACGGTTTGCTCTGCTGTTGGCTTTGTACATACCAGTCAGTCCCTTTCCCTAATACACTAATACACACACAGACAAAGTCTCCCTGATGGTGCCAGGGACATGGTTCAATGCAGAGACATGTTGTTTTTAGGTGTGAATTTCAATTAATATTTTTATTTAATGCAATTTGTCTAAGAATATTTTGAATAAAACATTTAACCAGAAAATAGTTATGCCAACAGTTATTTCTTGACAGATAAATGCCCTCAACACACTTTGTAAAGAAAAGTTATTTTGTCAGAACGAGACTACTAAGTGTATTATGACTATTCTACAGCAGGGTTATACATTGAACATATGCACGTTTGTGTTTTTCATGTGATTATTGTGCATTGCTAACTTTTTTCCATAGCTACGGGTTGTTGACAGTGACAATATCATTTCTGTCGATGACTGTGGTTAAATGTGGTTACTCAGTATATCCAGGGAGGTTGGCTGTAGTTGGGCTGTCCTTTGGCCCGCTGCCATCTGAGGGAAAAGTGAACTCTTTAGGCTCAGCATCACTGACTCTCCAGGCACCTTACTCCTGCTGCCTGTTCTGCCTGCGCTCCATACAGCAGCAGCAGCAACATTAGTCAGAGCTAATCGCTCCCAAGGTCTCCCTCTCTCCTTCCTCCCTCGCTCTCTTCATCTTTTTTCATGAGTGCACCCATCCGGAGGTTACAACACCCCAGCCTGTCATGAGAGAAATTGGAGGAAAGCGACAGTGTGTCTGGTTTTGAACAAATCTACTGAAACCCTAGAAAGTGTTCTCCTGTTTTAAAACAAAACGTCCTAATGGCACCAGTTAACAGGGGTGCACAAAGTGGTAGCACACCACAGACAGAAGTCCCAAATAGCGCACTCTCCTTTGCTGAGTGATCATGTACAATAGGAGTCTCATTTTGGCAGAGAAGCAACCACAGCTTTCTTTACCACTGCGAGACACACACATCCATGAATCAGCGTTTTGCGTTTGAATGTGTCCACTTTCATGTTGCGAAAAACCCCACAAGGAATTATCTAACTTTCAGAGCTCACAAGCAATTATCTTAGCATCTCTAACGTCCTCTCCTTCTCAAAAATAACAAGATGCTTCTCTTCCTATCACATCTATATTTAGCAACTGTTATTTTTTGCTAGATTAAATTCCTTTTTTTTCTTGCAATAGAAAGTGTGTTATCTGTGTGCACTGTGCAGTACATGTTTACAAATAGATTTTAATTTTGAAGACTGCAAATAAAATGAAACCGTAATAAGGGAAAGGCACAGATTGGAAATGGCATCTCGGTAATGCTGGCAAATGTCAAGTAAGCCTAATAATAGCTGCAGATTTGTCCTTGCAATCAGTGCTAAAACTTAAAAAGCATTCTTAACTACTACAGTAAGTACAGGCCTGGGACTACATAGCCTTGCTTCTAAGTTAATATTCCACAAAGATTATTTAAATAGGAACTCAGTTACCATATCACTTGGAAATGAACAGTTTAATCATCAGAAACCATTGGACCATAGGCTTAAAACGAAAGGGGAGATTCTATTTGGAGCAGCCTTTGAGAATAGGATGAACTTGCCCCTAAGGTCAGTTTTTATTTTCCTCTATAATAGTAAAGGTTAGGATTTGGGGTGGGCAAGCTGATCCGAGATCTGTGCCTAAGGGCAACATCTACCTGGAGGCAGGAAGAAAAAAGATGGCGGACTGAACACAGCAGGGTAGATCACCTCAAGATAAAAACGTAATATTCAATATCAGTAAGTTAGACTAAATATTAGCACCTCACAAACTGGTGGCTATAACCTTCAATCTGGATAACAACACAAAACAAATCATAAGGCTAGAGAAATGTATCGACAAATATTACAAAAACAAGCAACACCCAAACATGACAGAGAGTAAAAAAGGAGAACCAATCCCCAAAAGAAAACGTGACTCCTCGAAGGACACAGACGATTTGAGCTTTTCACAACCGGGAATGGTAAGGGTGGAAACCGATCTGTTAAAATCCATAAATGACAGTAAACATATAAAGGAGTTGAAGGCAAGCCTCGAGATGAGTGACGAAAAAGCTGTGACATTGGAGAAAGAAATAAACAAGCTAAAAGGGACAGTCAATCAGATTGAAACTGACGTTAATGAACTTAAAAAGGAGAACATCTTTCTGAGAGAAGCCTTACTTGACATACAGACTAGATCCATGAGAGAAAATCTGGTACTTACTGGTATCCAAGAGAAAGAAGGAAAAGTTCCTGAGGGTGGAGTGATTGAGTTCCTCCTAACAGCGCTTCAGATCCCATGCGAAGCTGTCAACAAAATCCAACTAGAACGTGTACACAGTTTCGGACAGAGAGGACAGAGACATGAGCGCCCAATCAAGCCAAATTTGCTTTCTTTAAAGATTGGCAAATTCGCCACTGGCGCCCTGTGCTCTTCACAGATGAAAGCAGGTTCACACTGAGCACGTGACAGACGTGACAGAGTCTGGAGACGCCGTGGAGAACGTTCTGCTGCTTGCAACATCCTCCAGCATGACCGGTTTGGCGGTGGGTCAGTCATGGTGTGGGGTGGCATTTCTTTGGGGGGCCGCACAGCCCTCCATGTGCTCACCAGAGGTAGCCTAACTGCCATTAGGTACCGAGATGAGATCCTCAGACCCCTTGTGAGACCATATGCTGGTGCGGTTGGCCCTGGGTTCCTCCTAATGCAAGACAATGCTAGACCTCATGTGGCTGGAGTGTGTCAGCAGTTCCTGCAAGAGGAAGGCATTGATGCTATGGACTGACCCGCCCGTTCCCCAGACCTGAATCCAATTGAGCACATCTGGGACATCATGTCTCGCTCCATCCACCAACGCCACGTTGCACCACAGACTGTCCATGAGTTGGCGGATGCTTTAGTCCAGGTCTGGGAGGAGATCCCTCAGGAGACCATCCGCCACCTCATCAGGAGCATGCCCAGGCGTTGTAGGGAGATCATACAGGCACGTGGAGGCCACACACACTACTGAGCCTCATTTTGACTTGTTTTAAGGACATTACATCAAAGTTGGATCAGCTTGTAGTGTGGTTTTCCACTTTCATTTTGAGGGTGACTCCAAATCCAGACCTCCATGGGTTGATACATTTGATTTCCATTGATAATTTTTGTGTGATTTTGTTGTCAGCACATTCAACTATGTAAAGAGAAAATTATTTAATAAGATTATTTCATTCATTCAGATCTAGGATGTGTTATTGTAGTGTTCCCTTTATTTTTTTGAGCAGTGTATATAGAAAAGCAATAAAAAATTTAAAGAAATATACTACAACTACACTATACCATTCTAGATAGGGAATGTTGGGAAAAAAATAATTTTAGACTTTCCATTTATAGTATTTCATAAATTGATAAGACGGGATTAGAAGAAAGGATAGTTAGTGAATAATACATCTTCAAATATAAGGAACTGGAACACAAAAGTACTCAATCAACATGGTAGAGATAAAACACAGAGGACATAGAAGGCACAGTATGTGGGTATGTGCGGATGTATTGTGATGGAATGTGGGGTGAGTGTTTTTGTGTTTGGAAAAGTATGGAGTTAAGTGAGTGAAAAAGGATAAGGGTTGCAAATCCCAGAGCCCATGTGTGTTTGTGAGCGGGGTTGTGAGAGAGAGCTTTCAATTTTATGCAGATATGGGATATACACTTAAAAATTAATTATTAATATAGTCTATCTATTTATTGTCCTATCATGATGGAATTGTCCCCAACCCTATACCCTAGACACCACCGGAGCGACCCATACACTAAGGAGAAGTTCTCATCTGTTTTATGGGCCTACTGTAAGTAGCCTATACGCAGCCAAATCAGAAAGATGAATGTGATCAGGGACCTACGAAAGCAGCACCACCCCTTCAAGATTCTGAGCCTGCCTAGCAGGGTTGGTCCTGCAAAGCCAAAGCCCCTTGATGGGAGAGCATAATATACAAGGAAATTCTCAAAGCTGCTAATGAGAACCTTGACGACCTTGTACCTAGCCGGTGGGGATTCCGGTGGGGTGCCCCCACCCAGGTAGTGGCAGTGCTGGCAACACTAGCTGCAGTAACCCATGGGGAGGGGGTCACACTCTGACATTCAGAGTGGGGGCATAATATTGTGGCCCTTGTGGCACAAAATCATCAAATGTCTGACTGCACAGAGATGCTTGGGAATATGGTCACAACGGGGGACCAGCGGGTTTGTGTTTAAGGGGAAGGGGGTGTATCTGATCTCCATCACCTAGGATTTGACAATGGTTAATAAAATATCCATATTTTTTCCAGTTTTTTCTCAATTTTGCATGGCTTCTCATACTGCTGCAACTGTATATGCATTCGTAAATCAAGTCCTTTCTTGAGTTGGGCTCTGGGATGGAACAACTGTTGAGCATCTGAGTTTATGGTTGTTGGTGGGGAAAGGGGTTGAGTGTGTATGAGTGTTTCTGTGTGTGTGTGTGTGTGTGTGTGTGTGTATATTTCTCCCATGGGTAAAGAAATTCAAAAGGGGTCATGATATTAATTAACAGTAATTTTGATTCAAATGTGCAAATTGTCCAAACAGATCCTCAAGGTAGATGGATGATTTTAAATATGTTATTGGACCATAAACAGATATGGCTCATTAACCTATACAGTCCAAATGATGATGATCCACACTTCTTTGACAATATATATAATAATTGATCAACCCTTCAAGCAATAAAATACTCTATTATTATGGTGGGAGATTATAACATGGTTTTAAATACCTCTATGGACCGTAAAGGAAATCACACTACAAACTATCACCCTCATGCACTTAAGGAAATCATGAATGGTGGATATATGGAGGCTTAAATATCCTGACCTAGTGAGATATACATGGCGTAGGCTCATTCAAGCTAGTCGTCTTGATTACTTTCTTATGTCATTCTCTCTGGCACCAAATGTTTAAAAAGTGTTGATAGGGGACAGAATGTTGTCGGACCATCACATAATTGGCATATACATTACTCGTACAGAATTTCCACGTGGGCAAGGATATTGGAAATCTAATCAAAGCCTATTGGATGATAACTTGTTTTTAACTAGGACAGAGTAATTTATAACTGACTTTTTCTGACATACCATAGGTACAGCAGATCCCCTTATTGTGTGGGACACTTTTAAATGTGCTTTAGAGGCCATGCAATTCAGTACTCATCTCTAAAACAAAAGCTAATAACGTCAAAAGAGTCCATATTAACAAAGGAAATGGATGGACTAACAGTACATATACAGTGAGGGAAAAATGTATTTGATCCCCTGCTGATTTTGTAAGTTTGCCCACTGACAAAGAAATGATCAGTCTATACTTTTAATGGTAGGTTTATTTGAACAGTGAGAGACAGAATAACAACAAAAAAATCCAGAAAAACGCATGTCAAAAATGTTATAAATTGATTTGCATTTTAATGAGGGAAATAAGTATTTGACCCCCTCTCAATCAGAAAGATTTCTGGCTCCCAGGTGTATTTTATACACGTAACGAGCTGAGATTAGGAGCACACTCTTAAAGGGAGTGCTCCTAATCTCAGTTTGTTACCTGTATAAAAGACACCTGTCCACAGAAGCAACCAATCAATCAGATTCCAAACTCTCCACCATGGCCAAGACCAACGAGCTCTCCAAGGATGTCAGGGACAAGATTGTAGACCTACACAAGGCTGGAATGGGCTACAAGACCATCGCCAAGCAGCTTGGTGAGAAGGTGACAACAGTTGGTGAAAAGAAAAACAAAAGAACTGTCAATCTCCCTTGGCCTGGGGCTCCATGCAAGATCTCACCTCGTGGAGTTGCAATGATCATGAGAATGGTGAGGAATCAGCCCAGATCTACACAGGAGGATCTTGTCAATGATCTCAAGGCAGCTGGGACCATAGTCACCAAGAAAACAATTGGTAACACACTACGCCGTTAAGGACTGAAATCCTGCAGCGCCCGCAAGGTCCCCCTGCTCAAGAAAGCACATATACAGGCCCGTCTGAAGTTTGCCAATGAACATCTGAATGATTTAGAGGAGAACTGGGTGGAAGTGTTGTGGTCAGATGAGACCAAAATGGAGCTCTTTGGCATCAACTCAACTCGCCGTGTTTGGAGGAGGAGGAATGCTGCCTATGACCCCAAGAACACCATCCCCACCGTCAAACATGGAGGTGGAAACATTATGCATTGGGGGTGTTTTTCTGCTAAGGGGACAGGACAACTTCACCGCATCAAAGGGACGATGGACAGGGCCATGTACCGTCAAATCTTGGGTGAGAACCT